>NW_027130934.1:0-19157 GCF_026122565.2 Emydura macquarii macquarii
ACAACTGAAGGTCCCAGTTATTGAAACTTCTACTTGGCAGCATGGATGAGTCATCTGGTCCTCCCTAGTCCCCCAAGTAACATTCAATCTCACTGAAAATCCAACTGGCTTTTTAAAACTACAGCTGGAACAAGTCCAGCCTAAGATATTCTTCATCCACCTTAGCATTATATACAGATAGTAAGAACTCGCAGCCCAGGGAAAAGAGGGGCTAAGGTGGCTTTATCTACCTTTGTGCCTATCTGATTCTAGGCTGCTCCAAGAACCAGAGCAGCCCTTGGCCTAATTTAGATAACCCAGAAGAGATGCCTAAATTATGAGAAGTGCTACCCAGAATTTCAGCAGCACTACATGAGGCGGAATTGTGCCCAACACCCCCCCTTTCTTAGACCCACCTGTCTAAGAAACAGGGCGTCCAAGGGTGTCCTTGGAAGACAGGTTTACACTGTCTGTCTCAGTTCTTGCACTTGATGAATTCTCCTCCAGCTGGAACTGGGGCTTTTAGAGCCCTTTTAGATCTCTCTGGCCCTTCTGGCCAGCATATGCAGGGATGAGAATCTTGCCAGGAATGGTCTAGTATGTATGAGCTTCTAGGATGGTAGCACTTATATGATAGAAAAAAAAAGGAACATACAAAATCAAATGAGAGGTACATTTTCAGCATAGTGATTTAAGCCCTTGCAATCACTGGAAGCTGTGTGGTTAAATCTACCTGCACCACACTGGTCACTAAGGGCCTGATCGTGCTGTCAGTGAGAGCTTTGAATGTGGAATGACTGCAGGATTGGCCCTTATATCAATAGAACCCCAGGATGTTCTAAGCATACATCTGCTTTTTTCTACGTGATCTTGTGCTGAGGAGCTCACGTCCATTCCCGTAGAATAACTAAGGGCAGCGCAGAGCAGGCAGCTCAGGGACAGAAGAACTGTTCAGCATGCCTGTGTGTGGATTTTTTAAGGACTCAGCTTAACTAATTTTTTGTAAATGTTTTTTTTAAAAAAGTCCTTCCATTCTTTCCTACAGCCTTTTAAAAGTAAATAATTTAAGGGTCTGAGCCTTAAATATGCATTACTAATCTTAAAATCCACAGTGGCTGGTAATGTTGGACTAAGAGACCAGCAATTAAATACCTTCTCCTTTATTTCTTTAAATAAACATACACTCATAGGGACACATGCCTTCCTTTTCTCCCTTCTGTCCAACAACACAGTGCAGCAGGGATTGCATGGGAGGGACTGGCGGATATTTAACCTCTTCAGTTCAGCACCATTGAGTGCAGCCAGGAAAGGGACTGGCAGACCTGTTGGTGGGAGGATCTAACCCCTAAGAAACTATGAAACATTGAAACTATGTAGTAGAGCTGAGCTCAGAACCCTGCTCACAGGTTGTATTTTCAGTCCTCTTTGGGCAGAACCAATCAAGGTAGCCTCAGTGCAAAACTACACCCTCATCTCAGGCGCGCATGGAGGAGCACAAGCTGGAGAAAGCAGAGGCTGAAGGAGTGGGGAACTGAACAGTCAGTGATTTCAAGAAAGCAGCAGATAGACGCTGATGATCGGGGAGCGGAGGTGAAAGGGAGAGCCTGCCGCCAGGGAGAGGGTGAAAGGGAGTAGTGGACCTGTGACACAGTATTGCTAAAACCTCAGAATTTCTGTTTTTTCCTAAAGCTCCTTCTCCTGGAGTCAGGTGATTGTGAGAATCTCAGATTTTTAAAAAATAAAGCAAGTTTCTAGCCCCCATGGCTGAGGAGGAAAGCTTAAAAATGTGATCCCTATAGGAGCAAAACCCAGCGTGTGACTAAAAAGAACCAACAATGTATTTTTATTAGAATCTCTTGATCTTTTTTGAGACCTGACTCAATATTTTGAATGCTTGGGGTTGGCAGTCCTGGACTGGGGATGAAAGGAGAGAAGGGAGGCCCGTGATCCAGCAGTGTGGCTGGGGACTGAGAGAGGGCAACAAAAGAAACTTGGCACCAGTGGGGGAGAATAAAAGGGAACAGAGCAAAGTGGGACTGCCTATTTATTTTAGCAAGAGCTGGGGAGCTATTGAGTGAGAGGGGCAGAATGTATTTATTGAGATGGGGGAAGAGTCTCAAATTTGTTTAATGATTGATCTTATTTGGGGAAATCGGGAATGATTCGTGCGTGGAGGGAAGGTGGTGGGAGCAAAACTAATTTCTCAGAGGGTGCCAAAGAGGGGAGCAAAGAGTATCTGATTACAAGCCTCAGCTCCGGCACTTATTTTGGACACTGGCCATCACTGTCTAAAATAGCCTTTGGGCCTGATACCTATCAGCCTCATAGTGGAGAAATGCAGTAAAGTCCGAAGAGTTACACTGAGTGAAACTAGTGAGAGTTTAGGATCAGACCCTCTTAGCAGAGGCAATTCTCTATCTTGCCCTGGCCCACTCATGCATCTCTGGCAGTGTAAAGGGGCAGACGTGAGCTCCAGAGTCAGTGTTGTTAGAACAATTTTTATAGCAGGGGTGTTGAGAGCCATTGAACAAAACTGTACACCCTGTATATGATGGAAACCACTTCAAGCCAGTGGTTACTGCCACACCCCAGCACCTCTACGTCCAGCACTCCTGTCCAGAATATAATCCTAGTAGATCGTGTGGAGCTGCAGCAATGTGTCTTCCCTGCTCCCACACACCCAGTCTCCTGGCCACTGGTAAAAGTAGGTTGAGACAGGGGAGCTGCACCAGCCAAGGTTCCCTGCTCCAGGTTAGGTGATGAGGAAGGGAGTGTGAACAAAATGCGCTGTGCTCCAGCTGTTCTGATCTGCATGAAGCCAATAGGGGCCACTGCAGCCAGAACATAAGCTCTGAGATTGCTTTAACTTGTTCCCTTGGCCGAGCAAGGCTCTTGGACAGCTAGGCAATATGGGAAAGAAAAGAAGATTTACAGCCCCTTCATTTCTACCCTCCTTTCCTGTCAGGTACAGTAGAGAATTGGCCCCGAGTCTGCGTTTTGTACTTGTATACTGCTTGCAAGTGTAGAAAAACTGATTGCAATGCTCTCCTGCACTCCACAAAGAGAGGTAAAGGAGAGATGGAAGGAGGAAGGAAAAACAGCATATTCTTATGTGATTTCTCATGTGAATCTCAGGTTATTCAACATCAGCAGCTGGATTTCCTTTTACTCTCATCAGATGCTTCAGGAAAAGCATATAATGAGAGCTTATTCTCATTCTTGGCACAACTGATAAAATTAAATATCCTGTTGGAGGTAATTTCAAGGTTTCATATTTTGCAGAAATAGTCTGCACAGTAGCTATCATTTCCAGCAATAAGTAAAACAGCTGCACATAGAGGAGTGGCTCAGTTTCTTAAGCACACAAGGCCATTTACTGGCAGTTATAATCCTCATCTGCACTATGAAATCGAACTGCTGCTGTCAAGGTTACTTAGCCTTGAGACCCAGCAGAGCAAATACTGACAACCTCCCTAGGACATCACCAAGCTTCTGTTTTTATTCTGAAATTGTATTGCAATAGTTTTCTCCTGTTTACTCTAGCAGCCAGTGGGATCCACTGCTGAAAATTATTGTGAGCAATTATTCAAATTCCTATCATAGAGGGGGCGGGTATCTCATTTAGTGATGTTACATGAATGAATGTTTGCAGGAACAAGCTCTCTGTTCATTTAATTTATTTCTCAGTCTCTCATGCCTTCTATGTGTTTTTTTAACGTTTTCTTCCTCTTTTCCCCTCCTTTGTTTTTCTCTTCCTTTGTCTTCCAAGCACTATTCTCTTGCTGCGTCTTCACTTACCTTTAGCTGTTTACCAGATCTCAACAGTAGTCTTTTTAGATCTTTCTCTTTCATCCCCACTTACATTTTTCCTTTTTTCTTTTGGTTTCCACCTTTTCTTCTCTAAAGGTGCAGGTTCCCATTTAAGTTACAAGTGAACTGAGTCTCAATTTAAGTCCTATTGGCCCTATATCTATCTCATAAAAATACTACAGTATTTTCTAGCATTTAGTATGGATAGTAATCTTTCATTCAATCACTGTAATAGTGTAGTTTCAAAAGATCAGTGTCTACTGCTTTGCAAAGAGATTTTTCTATTTCTTGTTCACGAATTACTGGTGTCATCAGACCTTATCAAAACCTGCAGGAAAATCATAATCACTGTCCTGCCTTCACCCTCATTTGTTATCACTCTTCCAAAAAACTGCTCAGTTTTCTTAGGCACAAAATGCTCAAGAGTGCCTAAAAAATTCCACCTCCGGTGGACATATCAGGTCATTGCCCAAAAATGATTCAATTTTCTAGTTTGCAGGGACAGCAGTAAGATTTCCCTATTAGTAAAATGTACAGATGTTTTGCAATATATATTTTTTAATTATTGGCACCACATCTGCCTTCTCCCAGGCCTCATGCAAAGATCTCCCCCGCCCCACTGAGTATGGCTAATACAACATTGTGACACTCTGTGTCCGAAAGCATTGCCCTAGAAACCCCATATTCACCAATAATGAAATGTTTTGTATGAAGTATGCCTTGTGAAGTATCATTTTAAAAGTCTTGATCTGCTAAACATTAATATCCTGTTGAATTTGTATGTGCTGTCATTGTATATGAAGTTATAAAATATTGCTATGTATGTTACTAGAACAGGCTGCGAGGTGGGATACACCCAAACTAGTTTTTCAGGTACAGCAATGGAATAGCCAGACATACTGATGGGCCAACCCCCCATCCCTAGACACTTTACCGAGGAAGCACGTACACAATGGGACACTGTTTGACCAATGAGGGCCCCCCATGTCACATGCATGGACCTTTCCAGCAAACTGGAGGAAGCTATAAAAGGGAGGGAGTGACTTGGCTTTACTCCCCCACAACTCAACACCCGAAGGAATGTCTGGAAGACAAAAGGACTTCTGAAGGGGGGGAACGATAACCTTAAGTAGGGAAGGCAGCCTCAGCCTGCATTTAAGAAACTGCTTATACCAGCTAACAAGGGTGAGCCATTGCTAATTCAACTCTTGTTCAGTATTATAGAATTTAGACTGTGAACTTATTTTTATTTCCCTGGTAACTACCTCTGGTCTCTTTATGCTTACCACTTATAATCACTTAAAATCTATTTTTCTATAGTTAATAAATCTGTTTTATAATTTTATCTAAAACAGTGTTTCTTTCATTGAAGTGCTTGGAAAATCTCAGTTCAGTAACAAAACCGTATCCTCTTCAAATCAAGTGATGAGTGGGCTGGTTAATGAAAGTATTATGGCCAGGCTTCTGACCAGGGCGAGACCGTATAATTCGGGGGTGCAGTACTGAAAAGCTGGGTGGAATTGGCTAGCACCTTTTTATGTTGTTGGTTCATGAGTGGCTAGTGAAAGCCTTCATGTAATCTAGCTGAGTGTGATAGCAGTGTCTGGAGGGGTCTGCTGCTTGTCACTAGCAGGCACTGTTGAGTTAAGTATACAGGCTATAGAGTGTGATAAAGTCAGGCCAAAGGGCCTCAAAAGGGCATGCCAGGGCCAGAGAGTGAGCCCTAGAAGGCCAAAAACCCTCTTTCCTGCAAGCAGGGGAGAGATGATTGCAGGGCAATTAGAGACACCTGGACCCAATGAAAGGCTAGTCCAGGTGTACTTAAACCCTGCCTTCCCTAGAGGAAGGGGGAGAAAGCTGTCAGAAGGCTGGTAGCAGCTGGAGGATAATCCCTGCCCCCCCCCCCCCGGGGCTAGGAGACAGTGCTTCTCGGCAGCAAAAGAAGGAGAAAACCCCTGGCCCCAGCCAGCAGAAGGAAGCTGCAGCAAGGTACCTCCAAGGGGAGACAGGATTACTGGGGACTCCCTGGCCCACTACAAGGGGTTGATGCGTGAGACCCAGTAAGGAGAAGCTGGTTGTTTGCCACAAGAGTTAAGGGAACACAGCGGTTCCACAGTTTTCAGGCTGTACCCTGGGGTAAATGGGGAACCCATGACAACCAGTATGGATCATGTTCTTGTTATAACATTCAGATAACTGTAGTATTCATTTCCACTTGATTTGGGTGGGTGAGGAGGTGATGAGAAAGCTTGAACCCTCAATTAGAGCTATGATGTAATGGAGACTGGCAACTTTTAACTACAGGCCTGGAATTAATTTCTGTAGGAGCTGACTTGGCTACGTGTTGCTAATACGCCACAGCCTTGGAATGCTCTTTTGTACTAAACAGAGTCAAAAATGTATATTTGGCCATTGTTCTGGGTAACTCCCACACACAAAGCCTTCCCTTTATTTATAAATAGAGAGGTTATTTTACCTCTGCATTTGGCAGTGGTGTGACTGCTGCTGGAATACTGTTCTGGTGTCCAAATTTAAAAAGATGTTGATAGATTGGAGAGTGTTCAGACAAGAACCATGAGAATGAGTAGAAAGTGTGCCTTATAGCGATAGATTCAAATATACCTAGTAAATCTGTTTGCTTTGACAGCACTCATTTGTTTAGTTGCATACCTGATGGCTTCTCCTCTTACAAAACTAAACAGTTAGAAGCTTTTAATCAGTTCATAAATCAGCAAAATATAATTCTTCTCAAAACTGTCACCCCCTCCAGCATCTACAGAATAGGGACTTATTTCCTCTCTTGTTCTATTTCACGTCACAGTTGCATTTCATACTCCAGACCAGGGAATCGTAAGCCTCAGAATGAATCAAGACATCAGATTTTTGAGACAAATTGTACTTGACTAGTTCAGCTCTGATTAGTTTCAGTTCTATCTGTTTGTGTGCAGATTAATTTCCTCTTAGGCTGGCACAGTTTTACCCCATTCCCTTCCACTTTTGTATACCCCTTACTTAAATATTAAATGCAAAACCTACATGAATGGAATGCTAAGATTACTCAATTGTTTTTAAAAAGTCAGGAAATGTGAAAGTTATGGTTCCAATGGCAGCTTTGTTAGTCACATTTAAATCCTCTACATAGACTCTCCTGTATGTAGAGCAGTATTATAACTTTTATGTATATGAATGGGTCAGTAAACACACACACAAAGCAGAGCCAACCCTTGGGTCCAGTGATTTGCACTCAGTGTAGGGCCTGAGGGGGAAAGCGATGTGCCACTTATACATTTCTTTCCCGCTCCCTCAAATTCTGGAGCTGATCAGGAGGACTGTTTCAGCCATGGTGCAAATTACAGCAGGTTCAGGGAATGAGGTGTTCTGAAATCTGGATCCAGGACCAAATTTTACCTAGTTCTACTCATTAGCCAGTGTTGCCCAAAAAGAAAAGGGAAAGCTAACTCCAAAGACAGCCACCCAGCACTTGGGGGGACCCAGCACCAGAGGGCAGGAAAAGGCTTTAGGAATCTGTCAGATTTGGCTTGGAGACATGGGGTTCTTTTCAGTAATTCTGCATGTTCACTAGCACTTGCACACTGAGGACATACAAGGCTACTAAAATGGTGTGAGTTTTGCCTACCAAGGGCTAAAGCTGCCACTGAGGGGACACATGCATTGTTTCTATTGGGATTAATAGGGATTGCAAACAAGCAGATGAAGGCAGGATTTGGTCCTAAAATATGTAATGCTACTTCAAACTTGAGAAACTGATGAGCAGTGAGTTTCAAAATGACACTAAAAATTAAATGCAGCCTATTGAATGCCCCAAAATAAATCCTGAAAAACACAGACCAACAATAATAATAAATAAATCACAAAGCTTTTCACAAGATGTGATCCTGGCAGTAGAATTCTGCCTCACGCAAAGATTACTTAGGCTCTATCACCTTTGGAGAGTGGTTTCTTCTCAGTAAATGATTACTGTTGCTCTCAACCCATATGTAATATATTAGTTCCAACTACTAACTGTCACTTTCCATTATACCTTCTACTTCTCACTAATTTTAACAAAACAAGTTAATTTTATCCTGGCTTTCATTTTACGCACCATTATCATCCAGCTGCTAATGCATCCTGCACTATTTCTGGCCCTAATAGAGACTCAAACTCCTTGTAAAAGGACATATCCTTGCATTAATCCCTGCATTAAATGAAATGCAGTATGACAAGAATAGTTTGCACACATTAGAAGGGAGCTGTCTTGTAAAGTGCAACCTGATTTGGCTAAACAATGGAATCTTGGCTAATGGTCTGGGAATTTTCATACAGGACAGTCTTGATGTTTTTGAACTATCAGTGGGAAAATTAAGAAGGCTTTCTGTGTGTGTAGTGCTGCAGTTTATCAGTACCTTCATAAATCAGTAGAAATCAATGATGTAACAGATGTATAAGATCTCAGGCAGGAAAAAATAAAAAGCACCTGGGCAATTTGCTTTATGATCCCTCCACTCCAGAAACCACATACAAACGTTGCTATTAAAATATCAATATCTACCCACAATTGGTACACACTGGTATCTAAGGGTATTTATACTACAGAGACTATGCCAGCATAGCTACATCAATGTAGCTATGTTGGCATAACGCTGTAGTGTAGGCGCAGCCAATGCTGGCAGAAGTGTTATTTCCCCATCAGCATAGGAAGGATACCTCCGTGGGCGATGGTTGCTAGGTCAACAGAAATATTCTTCTGTATCCACAGCTGCATCTACGCTGGGAGTTAGATTAGCTACATTGGTCATGGGTCTGGTTTTTTTCATACCTGGTAAAGACACAGCTAGGTCAACAGAAAAATTCTTCCATTGATTTAGCTATCGCCTCTCAAGGGAATGGATTTAATACAGTGATAGAAAAACCTCTTCGGTCACTGTAGCAAATGCCTACACTGCAGAGGTGTAATGCCAGCTTGCTGCTTTAGCACGTCTAGTGTAAAAGTAGCCTAAATATTAAACACCTGCAGTTTCTTAGAGCTGGCCTACACTACAAAGCTAGGTCAACACAAGGTAGCTTACGTCGACCTTACTATGTAACAGTCTACATTAAAATTTCACTCCCGTCAACGTAACTCACCTGCTATGCTGACTTAATAACTCCACCTCCACAAATGGCATAGAGTTTAGGCTGACATAATTAGGTCGATGCAGTGTCAGTGTAGACATTGTGTTACTTACATCGGCTGTTAGTGGCCTCCAGGAGGTGTCCCACAATGCACCACCTGAACCCTCTGGTCATTTTTTGAACTCCACTTCCCAGCAGCCAGGTACACAGGAAGCTGCTCCCCTTTAAAGTCCTGTGAATTTTTGAAATTGCATTTCCTGTTTGCCCAGCTAGGAGAGGTCACCTAGCAACAGCTCAGCTGACCATGCTGGCTCCAGCTGAAGACCAACTCCTGCCTGGAGTACACAGGAGGTGTTGGACCTCCTGGGCCTGTGGGAAGAAGAGGCTGTGCAGGCACAGCACCAATCCAGTTGTAGAAACACTGACATCTACAAGCAGATTGTTCGGGGCATGGAGGAGAAGGGCTACAAGAGAGACCAGCAGCAAAGCCAAGGAGCCACAGACCTGACACTTTTACAAAAAGCTGCATGCCATTCTCAGACGAGACCCCCATCACCACCCCTACGAGCCCAATGGATGTTTTGAAGGAGCCTCAGTCATAGGCCCCACCCCCATGAACAGCAAGGAGGAGGGGGTGAACAAGGAAGAGGAGTATGAGGGACAGGTGACCAGGGGAATCCAGCAGCGCAGCGAGCCAGGACATGTTTTGGACTCCAGCGCAGTTTAGCTAGTCCCTACAGTCCAGGTCAGGTGAACGTGAAGCAGGGGAAGGAACCTATGGTAAGTATTCTGTTTGCTTTGAAACGTCAGGGATGGAAACCCCCAGGACCCATCTGTTGAGTTACTCTCTTTTACTTATGCTAGAAGAGGTAGTGAAACAACCAACAGAGGTAGAGTTGCTCTCTGCTTCTCATTCCCCTGTAGAGTTAGGCAGAGGGGGCCCTGTGGAACAGTTTGTTTATGTGCACCGGGATGTTCTGTGAATCCTCTGTACAGATCTCGAGGACACTGGAGGTAACCTGCAATCCTCTGCAGAAGGTTTCTGGGGAGCACTTACTTCTTCCGCTGTGGAAGGACGCTTTCCAAAGCCACTAAGCGATTACTTCAGCAGGAACCATTGCAGCACACAGACTACCAGCATGTGGCCCCAGTCTGCAGCCAGATGCTCGCAGGAGCTGTTTTCTTTCAGCCTCCCTTGCCCTCAAGAGTGAGATCAGCTAAAATCACCACTGCCTGTGGCAATGGTGCCAGTATTCAGTTCAATTGCCCCATCTGCATATGCTCATGCCTATGAGCTATCCCCCGTATTTCCCCAACTCTCCCCCTCTTCCCAGGGCTGTACTCACCATGCCTGGGACGGCCCAGCTCTGTCAATCCCAAGGAGAAGTGAGAACATAGCGCTTGCAACTTGCGTGGATCAAGGGGGGTGAGTTCAGTAGACCAAGTTTCCATTTTACTCATGCGTATACTCACAATAGTACCTCTGTGCATTGTGTATTTGGCAGCTGGAAAGGTGGCCTTGAGGGTCTTTCCATCCACACGCAGGGGAGAGGCTCAGCCAGATAATGAGAGGCTGTGGAATGACATGTTCCAAGCGATCCTGCAAGCGTCTGCTGCTTCGGATACTGAGCACAGTGCCTCGTGGACAGCATGGCCAGGGATGGAGTGGAGAGGCGAAAGGAGCAGGAAAAGGAGAGCGATGTGCAGCAGGAGATGCTAGTGTTTCTCACACAGCAAACAAACATGCTGAAGACTTGGTGACCTTCAGGTTCAACAGTCCTGTGCTTGCCTCCCTCTGCAGCCCATAAACTGCATTCCAAGACCTCCCTACACTCCCCCGCATACACACACTCCACATGGCATCCAGGACCACTGCACTACCCCATCACTCCACCCTGGGGAGAGTACAGGCAATCACGGCTGCACATGCACTGACCTGTGGAAGGCACGGTTGGTGTATGTGTTTCTGAAATGGAAATGCCTGTTCCGTCCCCTTCAAAAGTTCTTTTCCATTTTATTTTTTAAGTTGTATCCAGTTTCACATGTGTCTGTTTGCATGGATATGGAATAATAGTCGATTTTTGGAAACTTAATAAAGATAAATTAGTTAGCTGACTGGGGCAATCATTCACATATAATAGTAATAGCTGCATTTGCAATGCTATATTACCATACACACAGTATTACAAGGCTCATACTGGAGTGCAAAAGAGCATTGACAGGTTCAGCACACTGCAGCAACATACATTACTGTGTCTCACTATTGAAAGGGGCTTTCAAAGCCTCCCTGAGCTGAATAGCTCTGCATTGAGCAATTCTTACAGCCCTGGTATCAGCGTGCTCAAAATCAGAAGACAGCTACTCCACTTTCACCCTCCACCCCGGCAGAAACTTTTCTCCCTTTGCTTCATAGATGTATGCAGGACACAGCAGGAAGCTATAACAATTGGGATATTTTTCTCACTAAGGTCCAATTTCGAGAGTAGCACCA
The DNA here is from genome assembly GCF_026122565.2 of Emydura macquarii macquarii. NCBI lineage: Eukaryota > Metazoa > Chordata > Testudines > Chelidae > Emydura > Emydura macquarii. The sequence goes on from NW_027130934.1 coordinate 11,396, forward strand.
ACGACCTTTCAAATGACCAAATGTACATTCGATTGTCATTCTGCAGTTGCTGAGCCTGTAGTGCTCCTTGATGCTGTTGAGATGATCCATGGGAGCAAGGGGTAGGCTGGGTCTCCCAGGATCACTACTGGCATTTCAGCATCCCCAATGGAATCCACCCGGCTGGAAAGAAAGTCCCTGCTTGCAGCTTTCTGAACAGTCCTGTGTTCCTAAAGAAGGTGCATGATGCACACATCCCTGACCAGCCCACATTGATGTCGGTAAAGCATCCCCAGTGATCCACCAGCATTTGCATAACCATGGAAAAGTAGCCCTTTCTGTCGGTGTACTCTATGGCAAGGTGGTCTGGTGCCAAAATAGGGATATGCGTGCCACTTCTTGCCTCACTGTAGTTTGGGAACCCCATTGCTGCAAAACCATCTACCATGTGCTGCTCAGAGTCAGTCTTTCATAACAGGATGGGATTCATGGCCCTGCACATTTCCATCACAACAGCACTCCTGGTGGATTTCCCAACTCCAAATTGATTCCCGACTGATCGGTAGCAATCGTGTATTGCAAGTTTCCACAGAGTGATCGCCCCACTGGCTTTTCCACTGTCAGTGCAGCTCTCATTATGGTGTCGCTGTGCTGGGGGGCTGGAGTGAGCTCTGCACTTGGCTCCAGGAATGTGGCCTGGGGCATCTGAAAGTTCTGCATCGCTGCTCATCATCCCAAACCTGCATGACAATGCAATCCAGTCAGTGCTCATTTCTTTGGCCCAGAACCGGTGCGCCACCATCTGCAGCTGCTCCATAAATGTTGTCAACAACTTTGAATTGTTCCTTTCTATGTCCCACAGCAATCTTGCCTCCAAGGAATCATGATGTTTCCTGTTGCTCTTCTAGTGGCTTTGCACATACTGCAGAATCAGGCAGCCCCTGGTCACAACACTCATTACAAACAGGGCCAAGATGTGCAGGATCCATGCTTCTGACATAGATGGCAGAGAGCGAGAAGGGACACGTGGATTTTGAAAAGAGGCAAGAAACGTTATGGGATGCAGATGAAATGGGATGGAGAATACTGTATTATTGGATGTTGAAATCATGTTCTCAGTCACCCCTATGTGACTCGTTTCGGCCCCATGAGGCATTGCAAAAACTTCCCAAAACACCCTGTGCTAGATGGTGGCGAGTTGCACAATGGGATAGCTACCCACCATGCATTGCTCTCTGCAACCATGAAAGTGCAGCTAGTGAGGACACCCAAAAGTGATTGAATTACTGAAGCAGCTGTATGCAGCTGTAACTTAGGGCAACATACTTTTGTAGTGGTGACACCTCAGATGCCATTCTGTGGGAGCTGCCAGGAAATGCTGACTTTGTTTTATTCAGATTTCAAGCATCCGCCTCAGGCCCTCAGTCCTCCACAAAGCTTACTATCTAAAATATTAATAAAAGACTAATATATAACAAACAAATTAAACCGAAAAGACGTAAACGCTGCCCACACACAAGCCACTGAGAACAGCTGGGGAAAAAACCCCAAATGTGTTTTGTGCGATAGTTTGAAAAATATTCTTTTTTAAATTTACTGTGAAAATATTTTGGTTTTTCATGTTTAAAAAAAAAAAAAATTCAGTTGTCAGAATTTTGTGTTTTTGGTAAAAGTTTAAGGGCTTGTCTACAATGTGCGTTAGTGCGCCCCAGAGAAGTATAAATGTTAGTCCGCGCTAGTGGGTCGTGCACTAACTGGCCTGTACATGCCAGCAGGGTCCAAATTAAAAATTCCTTAGTGCACATTAATGTAGTCTCATTTCAAACAGTACTACATAAACATACATTAGGGAACTTTTAGTGTGCACCAACACACGCATCATTTAGTGTAGTGCGGACTAGAATTACACCCTTGGGTGCAGACTATAGCATCATGTACACAAGCCCTAAGTTTTGAAAATCAAAAACTGAAAAAGGTAAGTTGGCTCCCAGAAGTTCATGTGATTTATTATAATGCAATTCTGTCAAATTTGTGGACTGGGTATTGGAATCTCCAGCAATTACTATAGTGTACAATGCATCTTGTAAATGTAAATTTTATCAGTGCCAAATAAATCAAAGCTCCATGATTGTTTAAGTACTAGGCAAATGAATCATGACATCATCTTGGAAACTTAGCAGTTGCATTAATTATCTCACATTTGACATTGCACTAGCAGTGACTTACACATTCACAGAGGGACAACTTTTCTTTCTGTGGTATGCATTTCATTTTTGTGGTAGAGTTTTTTAAATTTTAACAAACCACAGGCAGATCAAATAGTGATAGCACTAGTAGGCACCCGAATGTAGACTTCCGGGGTCTACCTCACCAGATGGATGAAAACACAGGTTTACCTAACACATTGGTAAAAATGCTAGAAGCAGCCAGACTCTTGTCTATATTAGGGTTCTCACCGAACAACCTGAGACAAAGGGGAAAAAGAAAATTGGATAGATTATACTAGATGATCCTGTGCTCCTAGAAAATCTCCTAGGTCTGAAGGAAAGACATGTAGCTGTGTGTTTCAGAGAATGAACCTCTGTTAAAATTCTGCATATCATATTTAGTACTTTGAGACTTTAATTACAAGGAGACCTTGCTTGATAATCTGTTTTAGCAACACAAAAAAGGGTGGTAGAAAAATGGGAGTGAAATGAGTTGTTCTGGAGTACACCAGCCCAAACCTTTTGACCCATGAAGCAAGCTAATCTAACTGGTCACTGTAGCCGCAGAGAAATACACAGCTTCCTACTAATCCTGTATGATACCAATTTTCTTGATATTCCTTGGAAGCTGTAAACAATGTCATGCTCGTCTCAGGGATTTCATGGGCTTCTTGTGATAAATGATGGACTTTAAGAAATGTTTGAAGCACTGTTTGTAAAAGTCTTTGTATTTTGTTTTATAGTCTGTCTGGGTTCCACACTGCTGTCCTGTGAACTATGGTTACATTTAAATTAGAGGATCATTTTAAGTGCTGATGGCCAGGTTGTGACTAGATCTGACCTGGGTGTAATGGGGTGGAAGATGTGTAAGGAATTGTTGGGGGTCAGTCAAAGCACCTAGGCCCAAGGCCATGTCTACACTATCCCTTATGATGGCAAAAAGTTTCACCAGCATAAGTGGTAGTGTGCAAAGTGCTATGCTGGTGGAAGAGCCACTCATTGGGGGTGGTTTAATTATGCCAATGGGAGAGCTCTCTCCCATCAGTGGCTACATGAGAGATCTTACAGCAGTGAAGCTGCACCGGTACAGCTATGCCACTGTAAGCACTCTAATGTAGACATAGCCTAAGCAACTCAAAATATAACAGGCAAAATTGCTGACAAGGCTTTCTCGAGCTATGATAGAGGTCTATAAAATCATGAATGGTGTGGAGAAAGTGAACAGGGAAGTGTTATTTGCCCCTTCACATAACATGAGAACCAGCAGTCACCCAATGAAATTAATAGGCAGCAGGTTTAAAACAAACATAAGGAAGTACATCTTCACCCAATGCACAACCAACCTGTGGAACTTGTTGCCAGGGGATGTTGTGAAGGCCAAAATTATAACTGCGTTCAAAAAAGAATTAAATAACTTTTATAGAGGATAGGTCCATCAATGGCTATTAGCCAGGAGAGTCAGGAGCATAACCCCATGTTCTGAGTGTCCCTAAACCTTTGATTTCCAGAAGCTGGGACTGGATGACAGGTGGTGGATCACTCACTAATTGCCCTGTTCTGTTCACTCTGTCTGAAGCATCTGACACTGTCCACTGTCAGAAGACAGGATACTGGGCTAGACAGACTATTGGTGTGACCCAGTATGGCCGTTCTTATGTTCTCATAATAACATAGAATGGGGAATGATAAATGTGGGTAAATATATAACTGGGTATGAGGAACAATAGATGATGTAGAAAGACAAATTAATGTGTAAAAACCAAGTGACCAATGGCCCAGTTGGAGACAACTGAACCAGATATTGAAATAGCCATCATGAAGTAGAGAGCCCCCTGATACCCCGGAACTTGGTAACTTGGACCCATATCTGTTCAGTATTATCTGTCTTATTTTCTGTCATATGTATATTATTAGAAACCATAAGTGACAATGATTCTGTCTAAAAATGTATAAAAAAGGCAAAAAAATTGATTAAGCCCAATTGGTAGGCTTATGCCTCAGTTCCTCTCCTTATAGAACCTTCTCCCACCTTTCACTAGCACACAGGGAGATGTTACCATTGGGCTAGTACCCTGTAGGTTGCAAGCCAGTACAAGGGGTGTGGAGAAGAGCAGGCAAGATGCAGGGCCATGGACGGGAGCAGAGTGTGCATTGGTCCTGAGTGCCAGGAGGTAGCAGCAGGCATTGATGCTCCCTGAAGCACACTTCCCTAATGTGCTCCTACTGGGTAAAAACACCTGCCTTAGTAATGATGTTCAACAAAAAACAACCCACCATGACAGGTTTTAACTGAATACGCTGAAATCACTGGCCCAATAATAATCAAGTCTTAGGGAATGGAAGAATCCCATCTCCATTAACACCCAAGAAGTAATCATTATCCTTGACCACTCAGAATAAAGTATGTGAATATGAGCTGAGTATGCTTTTAAATCGTCAATGAACAGAATCTACAGGCAAGGGCTCTTCCACTCTTCTGTGATTTCAGATAGCAGCCATCACACCCACTTCACACAATGATCTCCAAATGACACATAGGATTTTTTTCTATTCAATGATGAGAGAATAAATTATTTTTCTCTGAAGCTGCAGACGGTGGGATTGAATGGCTCTGCAGAAGCATGCAGTAAAAAGTAAAAACTGCTTGGTTCCATCAAATGCCGCATTACATCCTGCTGACATAATGATTATACCAAGAGGATGAATATCTGACTGGGTTATGGAAAGGAATGTATAAGCAATGAAATTGAGCTAGATATTATCTTGGCGAATTAGCTGAAATATTTCAAAAGTAGCCAGGCAATTCTTCCAGACACTTTCTGGCATTTTCTCAAGTTGCAGCTCCATTTGAACTCCAATCCTAACCTGAAACTCAATTCAAAAGCTTTGCCTCTGCTCAAGCAGATGTTCTCTTCTCTCATTTCTCAGCTTCAAAAACTTGAACATAATTTTAAAAGTTCATTCACTGTAGTTGTTGCTTATTGCTGTGTTGCTATTGTGTTGCACTGAGCTAGGTCTGTCAATGTAAACAGCAGCTCCCATTACTTACGGTTAGAAAACATTGTGCTGGGAAGGTCTGTGAGAGAAATTGCAGTGTTTTTTGTGTGAAGGACCAAATCCTAGAGTCAGTGGGAGTTTTGCCTAAATAAATAATGATTGGTTTAGCACCAAGAGAATTTCAAATCAAGTGAAACATTAATATTTATTGGAATGAAAAATAAGAAGGAATGTACAGGTGGAAGAAGAGTCAGGAACAGATTAAATATTCCCAAAGAAATGTAGTTAGGTAGAAATGCAGTTCTTTTCACTCTCCCATAACTAAAAAGATGTGTGCAGAATGAAGTTGGTTTTGGCCACAATACCGTCATAGACTAAATTTCAGCCCAAACAGTGAAAATCATTAAAAGAGGAGTTTATAGTAAGTATATAACTTAGTCTGCCTGTGATGTGCAAATATTCTGGCTGGCAGTTTAATACTGTTAGAGAAGAAGAATGCATCCACCTGAAATAGAAATAATTACGTCAGTTTGACTAGGACACTATTGTTAACAATTTTCTTCTTGTGAAAAGTACCACTGAATCTTTAATAAGCACAAGTAGTCATGAACAGAGCTGATTGGAAAACAGAATTTCCATCTCACCAGAATTACCGACATTTCAATATTTGATTTTCTCTCAAATTGGGATAAAAAGTCAATCACAAAATATGTAATGGAATGAAATATTCCAAAATATTTTGATTCAGAAACACTGAAGTGACCTTCTTGAAATGATACATTTTGATAACATGGAAACTTTTTTTATATGTCAAAACATAATGTAATCTAAATATAAAACTGTAAATATATATATAAATAGAATAGTCAAATTAATATCATATATAAAAGTCAAAACTAAATAAAGCAAGTACGTCAGAACAAAATAACGCCATTTCAATTGTTTCAATATTTTTGTGTCAAATTTCATTAAAATTCTCATAGAACATTTTGATTTCTGATGGAATATTCTCCTGTTGAAAAACTTTTGGCTAGCTCTAGGCATGAGTTTGGTTTAACATCCTTAATACAGAAAGTGGCAACTCCAACAGCCTGGTGCCCCCTATCGCTATGCTGGAGCTTTGATCCAGTTCTGACTCAGGAGAAAAAGTGTTTCACCATTCCCACTTTCTACACCACCTTGTTTTTCTTTAGTAGTTATCAGTCCATCCATCCTATTTATATGGCCCTCATTGCCATAGTATCTGCATCTCCCAAGTATTTAAAAAAAGAGGAATAGCCATCTATTTCACTCTCCCTCCCCAGTGTGAAGGATAAATAGCTTGATTTCATTTTGTTGGCTCTGTGTGTGTAAATTACTGAGATACTGAGTGGATCTGGCTATGATTAACTGATGAGATATTATGTGATCATAGTTTGAGGTGACTTGGGTGGAGAATATTTTATGAGACCATTTTTGTATCAAGAACAAAGCCATATAAAATCAATCCACTTTCCAAAGGGATCCTCGAATGAGGGATGTGAGGGTGGGATTGATCAGAGAGAAGATATTCTGTGTGTGGGGGGGAGGGGGGGGAATGTCTGTGTGAATGGAATTGTGGGGTGTGAAGGTGATGGAAGACAGACGATCTTAACAGGACTTTTACATCCCTCTCTTACAACAGTCATGCACTGTTGTCACACAAAAATCTAATGTAAGTATGTGGTGCACTCTAATAATGAAACTTTCTAGCTTTAAATGATTTAGGTCACGTTCTTTAAGTTTAATTATCCAGAAGAGAATTCCAGAGGCATGGAGTTGAATATGCAAAAGATTTTGGTCCAATTAATATTGTTACTGTAGGAATTGTAGTACATCTCCAATCATAGAACTTCAGAAGTGAGAAATTAGAAGATTCCATTGTTGAGGATTAAAAATCAGATAGAAAATTTCAGTCTTCTTTTAATCAGCAAAAGAGCTTGCAACTGGCTATACAGAGTTCAGTGATGTTCTCATGGACAGCAGACTATGTATATTTCCATAATTCATTATACAACACAGTCAATTCATGAAAAGAAGCTGAGACTCCTAAATCATAGATTCTTATTCAGTTGCAAATAAAATCATCTGTTATATTTTTCTGTGCTTTATCTACCCATTAAGTACTTATTCCTGAAAGAACCTCTGAAAATATCAGTGCCCAGGTTAATCATTGAGGAAACCGTTTGATATAAAAGATTTTCAGCTATACAAATAAGATATACAATATATAAACTTTGGGGAAACCAATTTACTTTCTTCAAGCATTGCAAAGGGACCATTTGGCCTAGCAGCTTATCAGTTGCAAATGTGTACAGGAAATACAGTGTAGTGTATTGTATAATACCTTGTCTAGTTTAGGGAATTTATTAGTGGATAAAATGATGATTGACTCCTGTGTGAGTATATATTGTGGTAGTGGAGTGGAGAAAGGGTGCAAGGAGCTACCCCCCTCTGCAAAGGGACGGCAAATATTCCCATTTCACACATGGGGAAACTGAGAAAGAACTATATCCATCCCTTGGCCCAAGCATACTTTCTTAATAACTGTTAAATATGGA
>NW_027130935.1:0-1920 GCF_026122565.2 Emydura macquarii macquarii
TCCTGCTCTGATCTCCAGACAATAGGCTTACATTAAAAGGAGCATTCCAATCAATGCTCGGAGGACCGTCCAAACTTTTGGAAGTTACCAGAGACTTTACAAGTCAGCTGTCTGTAACATCAGCACTACAAACCTGATCCAAGAAATTTGCAATGATTGTATGCATATGATTTCTTTGACCATTTTAACTCTCTCCTTTTCTCTTATAAATAAACCTTTAGATATTAAATTATAAAGGATTGGCAACAGTGTGATTATTAGGTGAGATCTGAATTATATATTGACCTGGCTGTGTGGCTGGTCTCTTGGGTCTGGAAGAACCCTTGTTTTGATTAAATTGGCTTTTAATAATCACTGATCATAAAGTCTGTTGAAACAAGGACTGGGATACTTAGGGAGACTGCATAGCTGACTTCTTGATAACCAGTCTGGTGACAGAGAAGTTTATTTTTGTTAGTGGCTTGGTATATCTAGATATATCTAGGAGGATAACCCCCAGTCTGGGGTGTGTCTGCCCTATTTCTCAGCAATTTTTCCTGAATCTGTTATCCTCAGCTGTGACCCACTAAGGCACAGTGACAGGGGGTTAGGCTATGATGTTGCAGCTCATTATCTAAGCATTGGGCAGATGTTCAGGGAAGGTATCCCATCGAGAAGGGATGTAATAATAAGTAATGGTAAGATGGTAATAAGATGGTAATAAGATAAAATGGATTGGTAAAGGCTTTAACAGAGATATTCTTTAAAGGAATGGAAATAGGGGAGTTATGGGGTCCTATGACTGGTATGTCAAGGAGACAACCCCTCCTTCTTTAAAGTTCTCCATTAACCCTCATTTGAGGGGAGAGAGTGATGAGGTCCCAGCAGAGAGTTGGATTGGGACCAAGATAGGGAAAGGGCAAGGGCTGACAACTCCCCCCCCCATATACGTGAATGATTATGGAATTACCTGCACTGTACACTTTTATCTGCAGAACACTCCCTGACATTTAGGGGAGTTGTGGCCTGATTAAACCACATACAGTGTCTCCTGTCTTTCTTTCATCCTAGCCAGACAAGGACTGCATGGCAAGATAAGAGAGTGTGCAGAGGGTCACTTGCTGTGGAAGAAAAACTCATTTATGAGATTCCTCATCCCCAGATGGCTTTCTATAATGTTGATATGGAGCAGACTGGACATGGAGCTCCTGAGGAATGGCTATGGACCTTCTTCATCTCCATATCCCCTCAGTCTGGAATTGATAATGGTCTGAAACTTATTTAAACAGGGGTAAGTCGCTATCTTGCCTGTTTTTTCCACATAAGCAGGGCTCAGGGCTCAGACCGGAGAACAGAATTTGATCCAGAGATTATAGAGTTTTGCTTACTTTTAAAATAATATTGGATATTTATCAGGAAACTAGCCAAAGCTGTTGCTATACATTTTATCTGAGTTGGGTTTCGTTACATTTTACACATGCAGAAGAATTAAAATGTCTTGACCCAAAATAGCATAAACAAAAAGCAGTCACATCATATTATGTTATGATGTAAGAGTGCAAGACAACCTATTTAAACTTCCTCAGTAATTCAGTTAAGCTATTGTTATCAGTTTGGATTCAAAGTAATCAGTCAAAATATATTTTCTTTTAAAACTTTCTCAAATTAAAGATTTTCAAATTCCATTTTTAGGCTATGTCTACATAAGGAGATGCAGCGTGAGTCTCTTGCTCATATTCACATACTCAGTGTACACATATTCAGTGAAAGCTACCATGATTAAGTGTAAACGTGTAGGGGAATCACCCCCTTAGATGATACTGTAGATTTAGCCTTAGAGTAGAAGTGCAAATTAAGATGCTGCTAGTGACTAGCTTTAATTATTTTAATTATTTTGCACCATTATCAACCAAAAGTGCTTGGGTTACGCCACAAAGTACA
>NW_027130937.1:0-1902 GCF_026122565.2 Emydura macquarii macquarii
CAATTCCTGAGCACACTAATAGCAGATCCTGTCTGTGAGTTAACACCTCTGAGAGCCAGGAAACACACCCACAAAATGCAGACATTCAATAAGAAGGAAATGCAGGGTTAGGCAATACCTTTCTGCCCCAGACCACGCTGTGCGGAGAAGGCCTTTAGCTGTTTGGAAATTTCACACAGATGTTCCTCCATGGAGCGGTAGAGAAGGGACACGTGCCTGAAGTCTTCCCCGCTTAGGATTTTTTTTTTAAAATTTATTTGTATTGTTTTTATGTAAACGCATAATGAACAAAACATACAGGTACAAATAATGCAAAAACCTGCACTAGATGGAAGTAGCAGATAAATATCAAAACACAACATTCATTATTTGCAAAACCTGGTTCGATGCGGTCTGACCCCACTTCCACACACACACACAGCCTCATGTGAGCTGGGTTGGGGGGGAGGGGGCTTGCCCCTCGGGATCTGAGCCCTTCTCCCTGCCTCCATGTGTGCCAGGATGTGGAGAAGCCCTGACCTCTGTACATGCATCTGTACAACAGGGATAATTATGTAAAATTGTCTGAGGTCTACTGAAGGAAAAGCACTGTACAAAAGTTGGGTCTTTTGATTATTACCTAAGCACAGCTCATGTAGCAACCGCAAACCTAAGTGAGACCTACAACTGCCTAAATGGCCATTAACTCCTCCAACAAACGTTTCCCTTTCTGTTTTAAAAATTAGAAAATTCACTGACAAAACCTTGGTTAGTGCAGAGTTCAGGCTGCCTGGTGATATTATCTACTGCCCTTCCAGAGCGCTGAGATCAGCAAAACTCAGACCTCTGAAAAGAAGGAAATCCATAGTGAAGGTAAACACCTCAACAACCTTAACTCTGCCCCCTTGCAGCTGGCAGTAACCACTGGGAATTGGCTGCATGCACTAAGGCTACTCTCACGGGATTCAGTGCAGCTGTAATAACTAGTGGAGGGATTATTCGGCGCACACTGGCAGAGCTGTCCCTGTGACATGCGGAGACGTGCAGGTGTACTGGTAGGGATCAATCATGCCTCATTTCAGCGCTGAGTTGTGCAGGTTTTGTTAGTAGCAGAACACAGACTTCTTGCCATGGGGATTGTCAGCAGCCTGGTGTCAGATATGGTTGGTGAGGGGCCAGTGAAGGCAATTTCCCAGAAGGAATCCTCAGGGCAAGGGTGATGGGGTGGGAACATTTTACAAGCTGGGGGTGGTTTGCGCGGAGCGAGCTCAGTGTTTGAGTGTAGAGCAAGTGTTCGCTACACCTGCTCTGAGCCTCATGGCACAGCTGGTTACAGAACTAGCTGCACCTCTCTCCCCTTTCTGCTCTCTCTGGCAGCACCTTCAGGGGTCAGGCCTCCTGCCTCTCCCTGTCCTGGGGGCGGGGAATTCCTCAATTCTCCCACTCTTGTAGCCCAGGCTCTGGGCTACTGCACCCTGCGTATCAACCACTGTTACCCTGTGGGTGCCAGACACGAGCCGAGATCAATCCCAACTGTGACATCAGTGTGGGGGGATCAGCCATTGTTCTGCCCCAGGTGTGCACAAAAACAGTTGTGATAAGCACATGTTAATGTCACCTGACTCTTTACGGGTGTCTGTGTATCTCATAAACCCCAAACTCTAACAACCTCAAATTTGGGCCAGTAGCCCTACCCCCCGACTCCAATGAGTCACAACAATTTTCAAGACAATCTGAGTATGTGCCTGGATTTAGAGACCTTAGGAAAACTGGCTGTTAAACAGTGAACTAGAATCAACCTGTGATGAGAGCAGAGCTAGTGTCCCACCATAATGAGAAAAATTGTGTATCTTGCCATGAACCCTCTGACTCCACTTATTACCCTGTTTAACACATTAAAACATCATCCCATTGGTGATGTTG
>NW_027130938.1:0-1899 GCF_026122565.2 Emydura macquarii macquarii
CAGACTCCACCCCTCTGGACTGACAGTTAGAACCCCCTTAGACACCCATGATGTGTCAATCGGCACTCTGTAAGCTTCTGTGGAGGGTGAAAGTGTGTTCAATGGAGAGAGGGCTAAGAACTGAGTTCATAGAGGGGTAACTCGACCCACTACTGGATGGGTTATTTCCTGACTCCCCCCTCAATGCTGACAGTTAGAATCCCCATAGAATGCCATGATGTGTCAGTCGGCACTCTGGAAGCTTTTGTTCAGGGTGAAAATGTGTTCAATGAAGAGCGGACAAGTAGTCGAATTCGTAGAGGGCTAACTCGAGCCACATCTGGGTGTGTCAGTCGGCACTCTGGAAACTTCTGTGGAGGGTGAATGTGTGTTCAATGGAGAGAGGGCTCAGAGCTGAGTTCGTAGAGGTGTAACTCGACCAACTTTTGGTTGGGTCATTTTCTGACCCTCCTCAGGGCTGACAATTTCAAATCCCATAGAATCCCATGATATGTCAGTCGGCACTCTAGAAGCATCTATGGAGGGTGAAAGTGTGTTCAATAGAGAGAGGGCTCAGAGCTGAGTTCGTAGAAGGGTAACACGACCCACTACTGGAAGGGTCATTTCCTGACACGCCCATCAGGGCTGACAGTTAAAAATCCCCATAGACTCCCATGATGTGTCAGTCGGCACTCTGGAAGCTTCTGTGGAGGGTGAATGTGTGTTCAATTTAGAGAGGGCACAGAGACGAGTTCGTAGAGGAGTAACTCGACCCACTTCTGGATGGGTCATATCCAGACTCCTTCCCACTGGACTGACAGTTAGAACCCCATGACACCCATGATGTGTCAATCGGCACTCTGGAAGCTTTTGTGGATGGTGAAAGTGTGTTCAATGGAGAGAGGGCACAGAGACGAGTTCGTAGAGGAGTAACTCGACCCACTCCTGGATGGGTCATATCCAGACTCCCTCCCACTGGACTGACAATTAGAAGCACGATGCGTCAGGCGGGACTCTGGAAGCTTCTATGGAGGGTGAAAGTGTGTTCATTAGACAGAGGTGCACAGAGACGAGTTTGTAGACGGGTAACTCGACAAACTTCTGGACTGTTCATTTCCTGACTCCCCACTCAGGGCTGACTGTTAAAAATCCCCATAGACTCCCAGGATGTGTCAGTCGGCACTCTGGAAGCTTTTGTGGAGGGTGACAATGTGTTCAATGGAGAGCGGACACGTAGTCGAATTCGTAGAGGGATAACTCGATCCACATCTGTGTGTGTCAGTCGGCACTCTGGAAACTTCTGTGGAGTGTAAAAGTGTGTTCAATGGATAGAGGGCGCACAGAAGACTTCATAGAGGGGTAACTCGACCCACATTTGGAAGGGTCATTTCCTGAGTCTCCCCTCTCAGGGCTGACAGTTAGAACCCCCATAGACACGCAGGATGTGTCAGTCGCCACTCTGGAAGCTTCTGTGCAGGGTGTAAGTGTGTTCAATGGAGAGAGAGATAAGAGATGAGTTCATAGAGGAGTAACTCGACCCACTTCTGGATGGGTCATATCCAGACTCCACCCCTCTGGACTGACAGTTAGAACCCCTTAGACACCCATGATGTGTCAATCGGCACTCTGTAAGCTTCTGTGGAGGGTGAAAGTGTGTTCAATGGAGAGAGGGCTAAGAACTGAGTTCATAGAGGGGTAACTCGACCCACTACTGGATGGGTTATTTCCTGACTCCCCCCTCAATGCTGACAGTTAGAATCCCCATAGACTCCCATGATGTGTCAGTCGGCACTCTGGAAGCTTTTGTTCAGGGTGAAAATGTGTTCGGACACGTGTCGAATTCGTAGAGGGATAACTCGAGCCACATCTGGGTGTGTCAGTCGGCACTCTGGAAACTTCTGTGGAGTGTAAAAGTGTGTT
>NW_027130939.1:0-19187 GCF_026122565.2 Emydura macquarii macquarii
AATCTGTCTCAATTCAGAGGTTTGTTTTGGGTTTTTTTGGACCAGAAAACATTTGAAATAGAATCCCTTCCCTCTATACTGGACTGGATCAGCTTCCCCTACACCTAAGAGAGATGACTTCCTGTCTCAGCAAATGCTCAAGAGCTCAGTCTCCGAAAAGCAACAAAGAAGGAGGAAAAGATGGGGAGATGGAAGTGAAAATGTATGGAATAAAGGACAACCAGGTGGGTCATCATGTCAGGACAGTGATGGTGGCAGCAGCGATGGCCCACTCTTGAAAGTGACACCACTTTGCCATTTTCTAGTGGACTCTTTCCTGCTCTGTTTAAGAATCTGCTTCAATGCGGCAGAACATGCATAGCCTATATTAGACACCCATCCAACCACCATGCCATGAAATGAAGGGCACTCGGGTTGGGATGCCTAAGCCTGCCTTGGTCCTGTGTAAGAAGATCTGGGAATAACCAGAAACTGACCAGTGGACAGCTTCAGGTCCGTGAACTAAAATTAGTGGGAACAGTGGGGTGCTATGACAACGGTGGTGGCTCTGCCCCAAGAAACTTTCTGGAGAACTTGAGACAACAGGAGAATGGAGGTATGGGAAGGCAATTCAGAGGTTGCTTGTCCAAGCAAGCAGAAGAGCATCACCTCCACGCTCCACCCGAGCAGTATATAGGGAGCTTCTGATTTATTAGTGATGCAAAGAGGTCCCACTCGAGGGTACCCTACTGTGTGATGAGGTCTGTTAGAACTGCATTGGGTAGTTTCCATTTGCGGCCTATGCACAGAGTTGTACTCAGTGTGTCTGCTAGGGAATTATGAGCAACGGGGAGGTATGCAGCCTATATGGTCACCTAGTTTCTGATGCACCAATTCCACAGCCTGACTGACTCAGAGCAGATGGAGAGAGACCTAGCACCCCTCCCCCACCCCTTATTGATAGAGACCATTGTGGTGGTGATGTCCAACATGATGGGTATGTGGAGAGTGCATATGAGGGGAAGGAAGGCTTTGCAGGTGACACAGACCATCTTAAGTTCCAGGATGTTTATGTATAGTCTGGCTTCCTATAGCATTCAGGTACCTTCCACTGTGTGGAGATCTAAGTCAGCACTCATCCTATAAGGGAGGCATCTGTCACAATGGTGAACCTTGGTGTGGGAGGACTGAAGGAGGTTCCAATCATGATAGCTAGACTGGACCACCAAGCAAGAGAGGCCAGAACGTCTGAAAGGGAAGAGGGACTATGTCAACTCCAGGTTCACTGGTTGGCTCATAGGTCAGGTGGAGCCAGGCCTATAGGCACCACAGGTGGAGTCTCGCAAGAGGTGTCACATAGGTGCAGGCTGCCGTGCACCTCAAAAGAGGCGCTGGCGGACTGTGGTGCGGGCCTTGCAGCGAAAGCGGGCAACCAGGGCACTCATCATGGAAAAATGGTCTGCTGGGAGGAAGGGTTGTACAGAGACGGAATCCACTTTTGCCCCTTTCAAATTTACCATTTGAGTGGGTGACAAAATGGACTTACCTTTGTTCACGCAAACCCCTAGGGGGCCAGAAAGCGTTGAAGAGACTGGATCATGGAGACAACTTCTTGTCACATGTGCTCCACTAAAAGTCAGTCATCCAGGTAAGGGAATACTTTATGTCCCTGGCATCACATCTTGGCTTTTACTGATGAACACCTTGGTAAAAATCCATGGTGCTGTCACAAGATCAAAGGGAAGGATGTGAAATTGGGAAGAGGTGGTGCCCAACCATGAAGCAGAGGAACTTCCTGAGATGGGTGATGTCCATATGGAAGTAGGAGTCTTATGTCAAGAGCCATAAACCACGCTTCAACCTGGACCAAGGGAATTTTAGCTTCCTGATGAATATATTTAGCTGATGAAGATCCAAGATTGGCCTCTACCCTTTTTGGGATGAGGCAACATGGTGAGTAGAATCCCTTCCCTTGGTATTGAGGCAGATGCTCTGTATCACACCCTTGAGGAGCAGGGAATCCGTTACCAGCTGAAGAATCAGTTAGTGGGAGGGAACACCCAAAGAAGATGATGTGGGAGGGCGATAAGTTGGAAAGGAAAGAAACTCTTTGGAGTATCCGTAATGGATGTTCTCCAGTATTCAATTGTCCAAGATGACCTTGCCCAACTGTAGGCAAAGAAAGCAAGGCAACTGCCCAAGATGACAGGCGGCAAGATAGTTGGCATTGAAGGTGGTTCACAGATCTCAACCCACATGCCAAAAGTGACCCTCAGCCTGTGGCTGGAAAAGGGTTGAGGAGGTGGTGGTGGCTGAGGCTGCGAAGCAGGCCTCCGGGACCTCTGTTGTTTCTGGTGGGTTCCAGTAGCCATTGGTAGAAGGGTGGGTAGGCAGTAGGCACTCATGGTGTGAAGGGCTACCACTAGTGCTTTCTCCTGGGAACTGGGATGTAGATTTCCACGGACCACAGAGGGGCATGCACGAGTTCTCAGAGAACGCAGAGATTTGGCCGTTTTATCATTTAAGAACATAAACAGCCATACTACATCAGACCAATGGTCCATCTACCACAGCATCCTGCCTTCAGACAGTGGCCAATGGCAGGTGCTTCAGCGGGAATAAATAGAACAGGTAATCATCAAGTGATCCATCCCGTCAGCCATTTCCAGCCTCTGGCAAACAGCAATCCCTGCCTATCCTGGCTAGAAGCTATTGATGGACCTTATCCTCCATGAACTTTAGTTCTTTTTTGAACTCCCTTATAGTCTTGGCCTTCACAACTTCCTCTGGCAAGGAGTTCCACAGGTTGTCTATGTTGTGTGAAGAAATATTTCCTTTTGTTCATTTTAAACCTGCGCACTCTATTAATTTCATTTGGGACCCCTAGTTCTCGTGTTATGAAAACGAGTAAATAACACTTCCTTATTTACTTTCTTCACACCAGTCATGATTTTATAGGCCTGTCATATCCCCCTTAGTCGTCTCTCTTCCAAGATGACAAATCCCAGTCTGATTACTCTCTCCTCATATGGAAGCTTCTCCATACCCCTCTTCATTTTAATTGGCCTTTTCTGTATCTTTTCCAATTCCAGCATAAGTTTTCTGAGTTGGGGCGACCACATCTGCACGCAGTATTCAAAACGTGGGCATACTATGGATTTATAAAGAGGCAATATGATATTTTCTGTCTTATTATCTATCCCTTTCCTAATGATTCCCAACATTATTAGCTTTTTTGAGAGCTGCTGCACATTGAGTGGATGTTTTCAGAAAACTATCCCCAATGACTCCAAGATCTCTTTCTTGAGCAGTAAGAGCTAATTTAGACCCCCATCATTTTATAGTTGGGATTATGTTTTCCCATGTGCGTTACTTCACATTTAAAAGATTGGCTTCTTCAAAAGGGAGCGTGTTTTGGTCCTCACTTGGGATACCAGAAGACTAAAGTCATGAATCCCTGCACCTCATGAGTCCTTGCATCTCACAAGTTCGATGGCCAAGAATGGGATACAGTGTCCGCTCCATCCACTGGAACCTGGAGGGCCACCTTTGCCATCAATTTCCTTTCATCCCTTATGGCCTGAAACTGGGCTTGGTCATCCACAGAGAGCTTGTCCATCAACACATACAGCAGGCTGGCAGTTTGTCATATTTAGCCAGCAGAGCCTGCTAATTAGCAATGCAGAACTCTAGCCCTGGTGAGAAAGGAGGCCTAATCTTTCTGCCCAGGAGACCTAATCTTTTTGACCTCTTGTTCAGAGGGGTGCACTTCTGCAGGTGCTGACAAGCCCACTCCACAGCCACCCAAATGATCAATGAATTAGGGTCCTAGTGCATGAAGAGAATATCTGCCCCTTTTGCCAGCACAAAGTAGTGTCTCTTGGCTCCTTTTGGGGTGAGGGCACACAATGCTGATGTGTGCCAAACCATCTGGATTGGTTCCACTATGGCCTTGCTTATGGGAAAGACCACCTGGACAGTTCCTGGAGCTGAAAGATGTCCAGGACTCTACATTGGCGGTTCCGGAATTCCTCCAGTTTGTCAGTTGGTAGCCACTCTCTGCAGAAGTTTTTGGTACTGCTGATGGTCATCTGGCAGAGAGAGAGAGCACCAATGGGATAACTGCCTCATCCAAAGATGAGGAGGCTCCAGCAGGAACTGGTGGTACTGATTCCATGTCTTCTTCATATATATATCTCTCAACAGAACTGGCTGGTGTGCTGAGAAAGAGCGATAGGATCCTTGCAGCAGCACCAGACATCTGTGGTACAGGTCCCAGGGGCTCCACTAGGGCCACAACTAGGGGTCCATCAGCCTGGGAATGCCCCAGGAGAAGCAGTACTAGGTTTCCCGGGGGGGCGGGGAAGAAGGGGAGTCCTAGCCAGGCAGATAAGGGTGCCTCATCTCTGCATCTGGGATCCTGCATGGCAGCAGTGATGTTGGTGGGGCTATGT
Organism: Emydura macquarii macquarii; assembly: GCF_026122565.2. Taxonomy (NCBI): domain Eukaryota; kingdom Metazoa; phylum Chordata; order Testudines; family Chelidae; genus Emydura; species Emydura macquarii. Next base: position 4,434 of record NW_027130939.1, read on the forward strand.
CCTGGGACGCCACTCAGTCGGATGACTGTTCCATCAGAAACAGCGGGACCATCAGTACCAGAGGGCGCGAGTCTGATAGATGGGGAAGGGGCCTCTCCTGCAGCAGGTAGAACGGTTCATTCACAGATATGGGGCCGTCCTGAAGAATGGACTGGCCCGAGAGGAGTCAACTCTGCAGGTATGGCAGGAACACCTCCTCTGTTGTTAGGAATGTCTCCATATGTCCCGGAGTCCACAGGGTGCCCGTTGAGACTCTGGAGGGAGCCTGTACTGCCTTGCCAGCACACTGAACTGACAGAGCATCTGGAGCTGCACTCAGACTGACACTCTAAGCGTCACAGCACTGAGATCACCACTGGTATCAACAGATCCTGCTTCTTCTTTGCTTTGCCTTCCAGCAAGAGGCCTTCAGCCCATTTCACTTGATCTACGTGCAACATCTCACCTGACCTGGTGCAGCTCAGGGAGAAAATGTGTCTCTTATGAGTAGTCTGCTGTGGGGATCTGCTCTTCTACCCATGAGTCTCTTACTCTTGTGGTGGGGATTGTCCTTAGGCTTTGGTACCAGTGGCTCCACATCATGGCTCGTGCCCAGAGGGGCACTACCAGGCTCCCTGGCCAGGATCTGAGTCAGAAACTCACTGGTTTCTCTATTTCTGGGTGGGAAGGACTTAGAGATGCCACACTTCACTGAGATGTGCGCCCCGCCCAGACAGAGGCACGGTTGATACTCATCGCTGATGGAAAAGGGCAGGAGACCGTTCTTGAAGCCCGGGATCCTTGGCATAGTCCCCGAGTGTCAAGGGGTTGTATCCTCCGGTTGGGAGGCTGTGTACATTATACTACACTAATCTAAACTATGAAAACTACAACAAACTATTGACACAGGTAGAGAAACAACTCATTGAAATAAGAGAAGGGGGAATGGGGTTCTGACTCAGGCCATGCAGCAGTAAGATGGAACTGGAGTTACATCGACCCACAAGGCCCATAAACTTCAGTCAGGCACATGAGGAAACATACTGCGCATGTGCAGGTTAACGGACCCCCCTGGGGAAAGCTTCCAGACTCAGGTGGATGGCATCCATGCGCACCCATGTGCGGAATACACAAAGGAGATCACTACTTGAAGAACTGTTAGTTTCTGGAACGCCACATTGCTTTAAAAAAAAAAAGTGAACAGCTTTGATAACCTCTTTCTCCATCTTCAGCTGCTTGTATTTTAACAGCAATACCCTTCATCACAGAAATTCAAGAAGTGAAGCAAGGCTACAATCCTTAACAGAATTGCTTAAAGCAATAAATATATACAAAATTTGGAATTTGTTATTCAGGAACCAAATAGAGGTCTCATTCTCTCATATATAGATAGATAGATATAGATATATATAGAGAGAGAGCGAGCGCCAGCTTTTCACTTATATTTTCTAAAATCCCTGTGTTTTAGCAGTTGAAGCTGTCTGATTTGATTAATACTACTAGATTTGTGAGCTAACTGGACTAAATAGCTAAAGACAAAAAACAGGGTTACTTACCAGTAACTGTTGTTCTTCAAGATGTGTTGCTCATATCCATTCCCATTTAGGTGTGTGTGCGCTCCGTGCACAGTTTCTCGGAACTTTTTTGCCCTTAGCAGTCCCGGTAGGGTCGGCTCAGGTGCCCCCTGGAGTCCTGCGCCCATGCCGCGGTACATAGGGCACTGCCGACCCCACCGGCCCACAGTCCCTTCTTTCTGCCGACTCCGACAGTGGGAACGGAGGGTGGGTGCGGAATGGATATGAGCAACACATCTCAAAGAACAACAGTTACTGGTAAGTAACCCTGTTTTCTATCTTCGAGTGATTGCTCATATCCATTCCCATTTAGGTGACTAGATAGCCATACCTGGAGGTGGGTAGGAGTTAGCGTTGCGCCGCCCTGGCCAGGACGGCTCTGCCAAACCCCGCGTCCTCTCTCGCCTGCTGGACGATGGCGTAGTGGGACGTGAAGGTATGTACCGTCGACCAGGTTGCTCCTCTGCAGATGTCCTGCAGGGGCACTCTCCCTAGGAAGGCCGCGGATGAGGCCTGGGCCCTGGTCGAGTGTGCCGTTACAGCCCCTGGAAGCGGTACCTTTGCCTGCTCATAACAGGTCCTGATGCAGGCGGTGATCCAGGTGGAGATGCACTGGGTGGAGACAGGTGAGCCTTTCATCCGGTCCGCCACTGCCACGAACAGCTGTGTTGACTTCCGGAAGGACTTGGTCCTCTCGAGGTAGAAGGCCAAGGCTCGTCTGACATCCAGGGAGTGCCATCTCTGCTCCTCCTCCGAAGCGTGTGGTTTAGGAAAAAACACAGGGAGGAAGATATCCTGGTTACAATGAAACTGGGACGCCACCTTCGGCAGGAAGTCCGGGTGAGGTCTCAGTCGGACCTTATCTTTGTAAAAAACCATATAGGGAGGTTCTGAGGTTAAGGCCCTTATCTCAGAAACCCTTCTGGCTGATGTAACAGCCACCAGGAAGGACACTTTCCATGAGAGGATGAGCAGCGGGCATGTAGCCAAGGGCTCGAAGGGGGTCCTGTCAGCATGGCGAGGACCAGGTTCAAATCCCAGGGAGGCACCGGGTCACGGACCTGGGGATATAGCCTCTCCACACCCTTAAGGAACCTAGATGACATGGGGTGTGAAAACAGGGATCTGCCCTCCATTGGCTGATGGAAGGCCGAGATGGCAGCCAAGTGTACCCTGAGAGAGGCCAGGGCTAAGCCCTGTAATTTCAGGTGAAGGAGGTATTCCAAAATTGCCTGAATTGGCGAGGAGCTCGGTAAGATGCCCCGGGACTGAGCCCAACTTGTAAAACGGTTCCACTTGGCCCTATATACCAACTGTGTGGAAGGTTTCCTGCTGTTAAGTAAGACCTGTTGCACTTGTATGGAGCAGGATCTCTCTCCCTCTGTCAACCACAGAGTCTCCACGCAGTCAGGTGGAGGGAATCCAGGTCCGGGTGGAGTAGGCGACCCTAGTCCTGGGAGAGTAGGTCGTGCCGCCTCGGGAGCGGTAAGGGCGTGGCTATGGACAGGTCCAGCAATATGCTGAACCAATGCTGTCTCGGCCAGGCTGTGGCGATCAGTATGATGTCTGCCCTGTCTCTCTTGATTTTCAAGAGGACTCTGGATAGCAAGGGGACGGGGGGAAAGGCATACATGAGGGTCCCCGTCCATTCTATCAGGAACGCATCGGAAATGGAGCCTGGTTCGCGCCCTCTGAGTGAGCAGAACCTTGGGCATTTCCTGTTCCATGCCGATGCAAAGAGGTCCAGATGGGGAACCCCCACCTGTGGAAGATAGAATCTACCACCTCCTGGTGTAGCGACCAATCATGCCGGGGAAGAAACGATCTGCTGAGGCGGTCCGCCTCGTCGTTCCTGACCCCCGGGAGGTGAGAGGCAGCTAAGTGGAAGTCGTGTCTCACCGCCAGCTCCCAGAGCAACATGGCTTCCTGGCACAGGGCCGAGGAGTGTGCTCCCCCTTGCCTGTTCATATAGAACACGGCTGCTGTGTTGTCCGTTAGGACCTGTATTACCCTGCCCCGGAGGAAAACCTTGCAAGCAAGGCGGACTGCTCTGAGTTCCCTGACATTGATATGCAGGGATGTCTCGCTTGGTGACCAGCGCCCTTGGGTACTGACGTTGCCCGTAATGTGCGCTCCCCACCCCACATCGGAGGCATCGGTGATTAAGGTTACCGATGGGACCATCTCCCTGAAAGGAACTCCCTTCAACACTTCCCTCGGGTCCTTCCACCAGCGTAGGGAAGTCAGTATTGGGGTGGGTAAGGTGATTATCCTGTTGAGGGGATGTCTGATTGGGGCGTACACAGAAGCTAGCCACCTTTGAAGGGGTCTGAGTCTGAGGCGAGCAAATCGTACCAGGTACGTGCAAGCTGCCATGTGTCCCAACAGCTGCAGGCACCGCCTGGCTGTCGTCATGGGGGACCTGTAAAGGTCGTCTATCAGGGCCGCCATTGCCTCGAAGAGAGGTCTCGGGAGGAAGGCTCTGGCCTGGGTGGCATCTAGTGTGGCCCCAATGAACTCTATGCGCTGCACCGGGGTAAGAATGGACTTCTGCTCGTTGATGAGCAGACCCAAGTCGGTGCAAGCTGTGCACGTGAATTCCAGGCTGTTGCTGACATGGGCTCTGGACTTGCCCCAGATCAGCCAGTCGTCCAGGTAGGGGAATATCTGAACCCCTCTGAGGCGCCGATGCGATGCCACCACTGCCATACACTTCGTAAAAACTCTGGGGGCAGACGAAAGGCCAAACGGCAGGGATGTAAACTGGTAGTGGGCACCTGCTACCATAAATCTTAGGAACCTTCTGTGTCCTGGGAGGATGGAGATGTGAAAATATGCGTCCTTGAGATCGAGGCCCGCATACCAATCGCCTGGATCTAGGGTAGAAATAATAGATGCCAGGGAGACCATCCGGAATTTTTGGCGTCTGATAAACTTGTTCAGACGGCGGAGGTCCAGAATGGGCCTCAGGCCCCCTCTGGCCTTGGGGATCAAGAAGTATCGGGAGTAAAACCCTTGTCCCCTTTCCCCTGGTGGGACCTCCTCCACCGCCCCCAGCTGGAGGAGGGAGCAAACTTCCTGAGTGAGGAGTTGCACGTGTAGTGGATCCCTGATGGAAGGTTGGACTGGAGGGGAGTCCGGGGGGAAGGCCGTGAGTTGTAGCACATATCCCCTGCGGACTATACCAAGGACCCATCGGTCCGACGTGATACTTTGCCAACGGGCGTAGTACGGCCGTAATCTGTGAGCAAAGGGTCGGTCGCGAGGCAGGGGGTAAGAAAGAGTACCACCCCTTTGCGTACCATCAAAAAGGCTTTTTATTATTCTGGCCCTTATTCGAGCCACGGGTCCCCGCCGAAGACCCCGAATGATTACGGTGGTTGGGGCCCCTAAACCTCTCCCGACCCCTTCTGGGTTGGGCGGGTCTAGGGGGCTGCCTCGCACAGTGGCCCACAATGGTAAAAAGGTTGAGAACTACTGGGCCATTGCCTTATAGGAGCTGTCCTGAACACTAAAACAAGACAAAGATTCAATACTGGACTTTGCCACAGACTTATAGACACATGAACTGACAAATATGGTCAAAATTCATGGACAGGCAAAGTAAGAAAAATTCTGCTTAAGAACTTCTTAGTTTGATTTAAAAATATTTAATTTGTTTTTGACCTGTCTAACAATGTCTTTTAATTATTAAAAGCTTCAACTGTTTAAACTTGAACATCTGATTATATAATTGTCTGACTCAGCCCCACCCCCACCCCGAAAAAAATTTCATGCACATATGAAAATTTGATCTTAAAATATTTTAAAAAGTAAATATCCTTCAATTATAAAAACATAAAATCAGTTTCTGTCAAATCTCATTCAGTGTTGATGACGATTAAGTATGTTCCTTAGCATGGTAACCCCAGGAGCTGGTTTTCTTCTTCTGTGCACCCTCTCTAAAAGCTGCCTCCTGAGAAGTATAATGCAAGAGGGTAATCATCTGAGGTTGTAAATGAAATACCAAACACAGCAAAATGATTCTCCTGTTTGATGAAATTCAACTAACATAACACTTCTTTGTTTTTAGTTGTCTTGTCTGGACCAGTTGTTGATCCACATGTAACAGCAGTTTGGGGGAAGAATGTCACACTGAAATGCATAATTGAAGTAAATGAAGCAATAACCCAAATCTCATGGCAGAAGATACATGGTAAAAGCGCACAGAGTATTGCTATTCATCATCCAGAATATGGGTTTTCTGTTCAAGGAGAATACCAAGGAAGAGTATCATTTAAGAACTACTTACTTACTGATGCAACTATCATCCTAAACAATATAAGTTTCTCTGATTCAGGAGAATATGTATGCAAAGCAACTACATTTCCACTAGGAATTACTCAGTCATCAACAACTGTAACTGTATTGGGTATGTTTGCTGCTTAGCTTTATTTTTTATTCTTTTTAACAAACACAATGCCACCCCTTCCCCCCTCTCCCCCAAAAACAGAACAAAACAAACTTCATAGACCTTGGCTACATGGAGACTTAGTGTGTGGCAAGCTGAGGTGTGAATCTACAGCACACTAGCTTGCCACATACTACATGGCTTTGTTTACCTTCCTACTGTGCACTGAAAGGTCTGTTGTAGGTTTTAACAGATTGTTCTTCCAAACGCTGTTAGTGGGCTCCAGCTTCTAAAGGAAGTGATCCAGTGTCCTTAATACATCATTTTGCAAGTTACTGCAACTTATTCTGCAGCCTCAAGTTTACTTCAAAAATCCTCTTGGCTGACTCAGAAGACAACACAGAGAGAGCTATTGACTCAGGTGAAGCTTTTTTCTGTAGATGTAGCCCCATCCACAAGAGGTCGAAAGACTTTTTGATTGTCATTCTTCATGATGTGTGGTGGAATTACATGTATTAAATCACAAAATCAAAGTGCTCTATATCAAATAATCCAAAAGAGACTAGTGTATGGATTTTTTTTTAATTTACGTAATCAATTGGGCCTGAGGTACAAGAAGGAGAAAATAAACATTGAGTGACTAAACTCATATACTGGGTAGTGCTTGCTGCGTGAAGAGATGCTCTGATGGGTTACGATAGGCTGAGATGAAACTGTTGCTACTTCAAATGCTTGACAAATATGCACTAAAATACTACAGTTTTAATTAACTTTCACATACCAGTATGTTTAAAATGAGTTGTTAGCACATCAGTGGGAGACATTTCAAACATTTTTATTTATAAGCTTTCTTAAACTTCAGAAACATTTAGTTAAACTAAAGGCAGAAAACAACAAAGCTTGTTCTGAAATTTTGAATGAATAACATAGCAGTTGACTTGAATGGAAAAATCGATACACAATTTAAAGAAGCTCTGTTAAGGATGTTGCAGGTGTATTGATTTTATGATACTAAATGACTATAGGAAAGCTTTTGACGGTGAAATAAGTAAATGGCTGTGTACTGTTCTGAAATGTTTCATGGCTCATTAAAGGATCGGGGAGAGTTTAATAAATATGAAGTAATTGTTAATTTTTTCCAAAAAATTGGTTACTTAAAATACTTGAAGTAAAAACTTAACTGGGACCTTGTCTTACTAGTCCGCATTCTAATATTTTCCTATTCATGTTTGCTATTCACTCCATGAACAATGGTTAGATGAGTTTAGTTTAATTATAAATTAGTCATTAGAGTTTTAGTTAAAATTACTAGAGATCCCTGAATTGGGGGGGCAGGGAGGGAAATGTAGAAAACTGTTCCTCACCAATGTGAGGTGAAATAATTCATCATGTTTCCATTCTGTAAGTAACTTGACTCTTTTTTGTAAAAAGAACAGCTGTACTTAAGCAAAATACAAATATTTAATAAAACCTCTATTAGTATGACTGAGAAATTCCTGAAAATAGCTGAACAATGTATCTTTAAACATTTTAAGCAACAATGTTAGTTCTAGTACACCTGGACAAGTTTTTTTTGACAATGATGCATAGGTCTAGAATTAATTTTTCAAGTTTGAAGTTTTTCCTGGTATTTGTCTCCCATTTACTCTACTAGCACAGTAAGTCATAGAACTGCTTCTGAGAAATATGGATGATATTTTTCTCTGTGTGATTCTATTTTCTACAGGTTGGATTTCAAGGATCAAGTTTCTAGCTTCTCAAATAATACTTCAATAAAGAATTAATTTAGACAGATGAATGAGTAAAGCGTTCCATGTTAAAGTCATGGAAAGAACTGCTTTGACAACTGCAGATCTCTATGGGTGAGGTGAGGGATGGGAGGCACCTTGAAAAATAGTTGGATATGAAGTAACTGTTGGTAGTAAGGGCAATCAGGAAGACTTCTGTCCTTCAGATTGTCATTGTAGGACAGACAAGGCTGTGATTGTGGCTTAAATAGGGCATTGTGCAATACCCATGAGACAGATGGTGTTGTGTGGGTAGAAACAGAAAGTTTCCAGTACTGTAGTAACCGGAAGAAGAATATACCTTTTCAGTCTAGACCTGACACAGGCCATGCTACGTTGTGACTTTAACCTGTAGCTGATGGGCAGGTTTTTGAGAGAGATGAACTCAGGAAACTTGAACTTGACCTGTAAAGTAAGATGTCCTTAAATATTGGTGGAGTTAAAGCATTACCAAGTTTTGTCAGACAAAGGGCTCTTCTCCAAAATTTTGTCCTGAATCAGGAATCCTACTTCATTTACAGAAAGGCTGTAATAAGCACTTCACTCTATCCAGTGCTAACTTTTTAGCTGCAGTTCTTAATCTGTGGAGTGATGAAATGAATTATCAATAGGTACCATCCTTTCATCAGGAAATCAGTGTCTGATCAAGTCTTGATGCGTTACTGAGATCTCTTCCTTCCTTCCCCTTGTATGTGTGGATTGTAGAATAGTCTATTGTCTAAGCCTTAATTTACAGTGCTTAGTTGCTATTATTTGTTAGATGAGTTGATTGCAGTGCACTGTAAGCCCCTCAAGCCTCTCAAGAATAAGTGGTATTTACATCTCTCGCATGCTTCCTTTCTTCAAGTTTCCTGTAGGCTTCATCTTGAGCAGGAGGGTTCCTAGCTTCAATCTTGATGATTTTCTTGAGGTAGTGTGTTTTGCCTACTTGAAACATTAGAAGAGTGCTCTCACTTGACCTGGATTGTACCAAATCATTGAGTTTTGTCTTTAGCTATTTAGTCCAGTTAGCTCACAAATCTAGTAGTATTAATCAAATCAGACAGCTTCAACTGCTAAAACACAGGGATTTTAGAAAATATAAGTGAAAAGCTGGCGCTCACTCTCTCTCTATATATATCTATATCTATCTATCTATATATGAGAGAATGAGACCTCTATTTGGTTCCTGAATAACAAATTCCAAATTTTGTATATATTTATTGCTTTAAGCAATTCTGTTAAGGATTGTAGCCTTGCTTCACTTCTTGAATTTCTGTGATGAAGGGTATTGCTGTTAAGATACAAGCAGACTGAAGATGGAGAAAGAGGTTATCAAAGTTGTTCACTTTTTTTTTTTTTAAATAATGTGGCGTTTCAATCCCAGAAACTAACAGTTCTTCAAGTAGTGATCTCCTTTGTGTATTCCGCACATGGGTGCGCATGGATGCCATCCACCTGAGTCTGGAAGCTTTCCCCAGGGGGGTCCGTTAACCTGCACATGCGCAGTATGTTTCCTCATGTGCCTGACTGAGAGTTTAAGGGCCATGTGGGTCGATGTCACTCCAGTTCCATCTTACTGCTGCATGGCCTGAGTCAGAACCCCATTCCCCCTTCTCTTATTTCAATGAGTTGTTTCTCTACCTGTGTCAATAGTTTGTTGTAGTTTTCATAGTTTAGCTTAGTGTAGTATAATGTACACAGCCTCCCAACCGGAGGATACAACCCCTTGACACTCGGGGACTATGCCAAGGATCCTGGGCTTCAAGAACTGTCTCTTGCCCTTTTCCATCAGCGATGGGTATCAACCATGCCTCTGTCTGGGCGGGCGCACATCTCAGTGAAGTGTGGCATCTCTAAGTCCTTCCCACCCAGAACTAGAGAAACCAGTGAGTTTCTGACTCAGATCCTGGCCAGGGAGACTGGTAGTGCCCCTCTGGGCACAAGCCATGATGTGGAGTCACTGGTACCAAAGCCTAAGGACAATCCCCACCACAAGAGTAAGAGACTCATGGATAGAAGAGCAGATCCCCACAGCAGACTGCTCATAAGAGACACATTTCCTCCCTGAGCTGCACAAGGTCACGTGAGATGTTGCACGTGGATCAAGTGAAACCGGGGCTGAAGGCCTCTTGCTGGAAGGCAAAGCAAAGAAGAAGCAGGATCCGTTGATACCAGTGGTGATCTCAGTGCTGTGACGCTTAGAGTGTCAGTCTGAGTGCAGCTCCAGATGCTCTGTCAGTTCAGTGTGCTGGCAAGGCAGTACAGGCTCCCTCCAGAGTCTCAACGGGCACCCTGTGGACTCCGGGACATATGGAGACATTCCTAACAACAGAGGAGGTGTTCCTGCCATACCTGCAGAGTTGACTCCTCTCGGGCCAGTCCATTCTTCAGGACGGCCCCATATCTGTGAATGAACCGTTCTACCTGCTGCAGGAGAGGCCCCTTCCCCATCTATCAGACTCGCGCCCTCTGGTACTGATGGTCCCGCTGTTTCTGATGGAACAGTCATCCAACTGAGAGGCGTCCCAGGACATAGCCCCACCAACATCACCGCTGCCATGCAGAATCCCAGATACAGAGATGAGGCACCCTTACCTGCTTGGCTATGACTCCCCTTCTTCCCCGCCCCCTGGGAAACCTAATACTGCTTCCCATGGGGCATTCCCAGGCTGATGGACCCCTAGTTGTGGCCCTACTGGAGCCCCTGGGACCTGTACCACAGATGTCCGGTGCTGCTGCAAGGATCCTATCGCTCTTTCTCAGCACACCAGCCAGTTCTGTTGAGAGATATATATATGAAGAAGACGTGGAATCAGAACCACCAGTTCCTGCTGGAGCCTCCTCATCTCTGGATAAGGCAGTTCTCCCGTTGGTGCTCTCTCTCTCTGCCAGATGACCATCAGCAGTACCAAAAACTTCTGCAGAGAGTGGCTACCAACTGACAAACTGGAGGAATTCCGGAACCGCCAGCATAGATTCCTGGGCATCTTTCAGCTCCAGGGAGTGTCCAGGTGGTCTTTCCCATAAGCAAGGCCATAGTGGAACCAATCCAGATGGTTTGGCACACATCAGCATTGTGTGCCCTCACCCCAAAAGGAACCAAGAGACACTACTTTGTGCTGGCAAAAGGGGCAGATATCCTCTTCATGCACTAGGACCCTAATTCATTGATCATTTGGGTGGCTGTGGAGTGGGCTTGTCAGCACCTGCAGAAGTGCACCCCTCTAAACAAGGGGTCAAAAAGATTAGGTCTCCTGGGCAGAAAGATTAGGCCTCCTTTCTCAGCAGAGCTAGAGTTCTGCATTGCTAATTAGCAGGCTCTGCTGGCTAAATATGACAAACTGCCAGCCTGCTGTATGTGTTGATGGACAAGCTCTCTGTGGATGACCAAGCCCAGTTCCAGGCCATAAGGGATGAAGGGAAATTGATGGCAAAGGTGGCCCTCCAGGTTCCAGTGGATGGAGCAGACACTGTATCCCGTTCTTGGCCATTGAACTTGTGAGGTGCAGGGACTCATGAGGTGCAGGGATTCATGGCTTTAGTCTTCTGGTATACCAAGTGAGGACCAAAATACCCTCCCTTTCGAAGAAGCCAATCTTGTAAATGTGAAGTAATGCACATGGGAAAACATAATCCCAACTAAAAAAATTATGGGGGACTAAATTAGCTCTTACTGCCCAAGGAAGAGATCTTGGAGTCATTGGGGATAGTTCTCTGTAAACATCCACTCAATGTGCAGCAGCACTCAAAAAAGCTAACAATGTTGGGAATCATTAGGGAAGGGACAGATAATATGACCAAAATATCATATTGCCTCTTTATAAATCCATAGTATGCCCACGTTTTGAATACTGTGTGCAGATGTGGTCGCCCCATCTTAAAAAACATATGCTGGAATTGGAAAAGATACAGAAAAGGCCAATTAAAATGAAGAGGGGTATGGAGAAGCTTCCATATGAGGAGAGAGTAATCAGACTGGGATTTGTCATCTTGGAAGAGAGACGACTAAGGGGGATATGACAGGCCTATAAAATCATGACTGGTGTGGAGAAAGTAAATAAGGAAGTGTTATTTACTTGTGTTCATAACACGAGAACTAGGGGCCCCAAATGAAATTAATAGACCGCGCAGGCTTAAAATGAACAAAAGGAAATATTTCTTCACACAACACACAGTCAACCTGTGGAACTCCTTGCCAGAGGAAGTTGTGAAGGCCAAGACTATAAGGGAGTTCAAAAAAGAACTAAAGTTCATGGAGGATAAGGTCTATCAATAGCTTTTAGCCAGGATAGGCAGGGATTGCTGTTTGCCAGAGGCTGGAAATGGCTGACTGGATAGATCACTTGATGATTACCTGTTCTATTTATTCCCTCTGAAGCACCTGCCATTGGCCACTGTCTGAAGGCAGGATGCTGTGGTAGATGGACCATTGGTCTGATGTAGTACGGCTGGTTATGTTCTTAAATGATAAAACGGCCAAATCTCTGCGTTCTCTGAGAACTCGTGCATGCCCCTCTGTGGTCCGTGGAAATCTACATCCCAGTTCCCAGGAGAAAGCATTAATGGTAGCCCTTCACACCATGACTGCCTACTGCCTATCCACCCTTTTACCAATGGCCACTGGAACCCACCAGAAACAACAGAGGTCTCGGAGGCCTGCTTCTCAGCCTCAGCCACTACCACCTCCTGAACCCTTTTCCAGCCACAGACTGAGGGTCACTTTTGGCATGTGGGTTGAGATCTGTGAATCACCTTCGATGCCAACTATCTTGCCGCCTGTCATGTTGGGCAGTTGCCTTGCTTTCTTTGCCTACAGTTGGGCAAGGTCATCTTGGACAGTTGAATACTGGAGAACATCCATTACGGATACTCCAAAGAGTTTCTTTCCTTTCCAACTTATCGCCCTCCCACATGATCTTCTTTGGGTGTTCCCTCCCACTAACTGATTCTTCAACTGGTAACGGATTCCCTGCTCCTCAAGGGTGTGATACAGAGCATCTGCCTCAATACCAAGGGAAGGGATTCTACTCACCATGTTGCCTCATCCCGAAAAAGGGTAGAGGCCAATCTTGGATCTTCATCAGCTAAATATATTCATCAGGAAGCTAAAATTCCCTTGGTCCAGGTTGAAGCGTGGTTTATGGCTCTTGACATAAGACTCCTACTTCCATATGGGCATCACCCATCTCTCAGGAAGTTCCTCTGCTTCATGGTTGGGCACCACCTCTTCCCAATTTCACATCCTTCCCTTTGATCTAGTGACAGCACCATGGATTTTTACCAAGGTGTTCATCAGTAAAAGCCCAGATGTGATGCCAGGGACCTAAGGTATTCCCTTACCTGGATGACTGGTTTTTAGTAGGGCAAATGTGACAAGAAGTTGTCTCCATGATCGAGTCTCTTCAACGCTTTCTGGCCTCCCTAGGGGTCTGCGTGAACAAAGGTAAGTCCATTTTGTCACCCACTCAGATGGTAAATTTGAAAGGGGCAAAAGTGGATTCCGTCTCTGTACAAGCCTTCCTCCCAGCAGACCATTTTTCCATGATGAGTGCCCTGGTTGCCCGCTTTCGCTGCAAGCCCCGCACCACAGTCCGCCAGCGCCTCTCTTGAGGTGCACGGCAGCCTGCACCTATGTGACACCTCTTGCGAGACTCCACCTGTGGTGCCTATAGGCCTGGCTCCACCTGACCTATGATCCAACCAGTGAACCTGGAGTTGACATAGTCCCTCTTCCCTTTCAGACGTTCTGGCCTCTCTTGCTTGGTGGTCCAGTCTAGCTATCATGATTGGAACCTCCTTCAGTCCTCCCACACCAAGGTTCACCATTGTGACAGATGCCTCCCTTATAGGATGAGTGCTGACTTAGATCTCCACACAGTGGAAGGTACCTGAATGCTATAGGAAGCCAGACTATACATAAACATCCTGGAACTTAAGATGGTCTGTGTCACCTGCAAAGCCTTCCTTCCCCTCATATGCACTCTCCACATACCCATCATGTTGGACATCACCACCACAATGGTCTCTATCAATAAGGGGTGGGGGAGGGGTGCTAGGTCTCTCTCCGTCTACTCTGAGTCAGTCAGGCTGTGGAATTGGTGCATCAGAAACTAGGTGACCATATAGGCTGCATACCTCCCTGTTGCTCATAATTCCCTAGCAGACACACTGAGTACAACTCTGTGCATAGGCCACAAATGGAAACTACCCAATGCAGTTCTAACAGACCTCATCACACAATAGGGTACCCTCGAGTGGGACCTCTTTGCATCACTAATAAATCAGAAGCTCCCTATATACTGCTCGGGTGGAGCATGGAGGTGATGCTCTTCTGCTTGCTTGGAAAAGCAACCTCTGAATTGCCTTCCCCATACCTCCATTCTCCTGTTGTCTCAAGTTCTCCAGCAAGTTTCCTGAGGTAGAGCCACCATCATTGTCCTAGCACCCCAGTGGTCCCACTAGTTTTGGTTCACAGACCTGAAGCTGTCCACTGGTCAGTCTCTGGTTATTCCTGGATCTTCTTACACAGGACCAAGGCAGGCTTAGGAATCCCAACCCGAGCGCCCTTCATTTCATGGCATGGTGGTTGGATGGGTGTCTAACATAGGCTATGCGTGTTCTGCCGCAGTGAAGCAGATTCTTAAACAGAGCAGGAAAGAGTCCACTAGAACATGGCAAAGTGGTGTCACTTCCAGGAGTGGGCCATCGCTGCTGCCACCATCACCGTCCTGACATGATGACCCACCTGGTTGTCCTTATTCCATACATTTTCACTTCCATCTCCCCATCTTTTCCTCCTTCTTTTTCCTTTTCAGAGACCGAGCTCTTGAGCATTTGCTGAGACAGGAAGTCATCTCTCTTAGGTGTAGGGGAAGCTGATCCAGTCCAGTATAGAGGGAAGGGATTCTATTTCAAATGTTTTCTGGTCCAAAAAAACCCAAAACAAACCTCTGAATGGAGACAGATTTTTTTCCTGTCTTCAGCTCTTAAACAGCTTTGTGCAAAGCAGAAATTCAGTATGGTAACACTTGCAGCTATTTCC
>NW_027130940.1:0-18730 GCF_026122565.2 Emydura macquarii macquarii
GCCAGACTCCATATTGGATGGCAGATCCAAGATGGAGTCAGACATCTTGGGATCAGGCGAGGATGCTTGGCAGGAAGCCAACAGAGGCAAGTCTGCCCGGATACGGAGCAAAAGGCGGGAAGCCTGGGGTTGCGTGCCGTGTGCACTAAACTAGCGTGCCGTGTGCACAGCAGAGTGCCGTCTGCACACCCCAAAAGAGCGGGAAACGCATTCTGGCCAGTGATTGGCTGAGGGAAAGCCAACCAAGTGGATTTAAGGGACCCGCTACCACAGATGGGGCTGTCCCTCCGCGCGGCAGAGTGGGAGGGACACGACTGGTCTAAGGGAGTCATAGGCCGAGGATGAGAAGCCGCCGACTGCGGACCTGGAGCCGAAGCAGACGGAGACCAGGTGGTGACCAGCGCTCCTGGGGAGGAGTGAAGACCAACCGTAAATACCAGAGATTTGGAGATCCAGGGGTTGTGTTACTGGTTGTGGGACCGGGGCTTTATCCCCATTGTGTGTGTTCTTACTTTCAGTGGTTTTGAATTCATTGTTTGTCACCAAGATAATTTGCCCTTTGTTTGTACACCAGCGGAGTGTCCTGCAGTCTGTCCGCGGTGACAGAGCCGGAAGCCGGTCAACGAACTTCCCCGTAACAGGCGGGGGCGGGGCACTCTGCAAACCGGCTCCCGGAACAAATCAAATCAAAGGCCAGAGACAAGCGGGAACCCCGCGGGCTGCAGGTGGGTGTCAGGAGCCGCCAGGCTGCCTCAAGGCGAGCCCAGAACGGCTTGTCTGAATACCATTGGCTCCATTCACCTGCGCACGTGCCCCCAACAGAGCTCAGTGAAACCTCAACCCAAAATCCCAGGGCAGGCGTGACCCTTCCATGCCTAGGCATTTCCAGGTGGCTGCCCAAGGTCAGGGCAGGCTGCAAACGGAGAGCAGATTCTCCCAGCACCGGTGGGTGACGCTAATGTCAGGCTTCCCAACCTGCCACAAACAGAGCTTCTGATTTCCCACACTGGTTATCAAGAAGCCTGTACACAAATACACACAGCCCCCTTACTGCATTTCAGTTACTGGCTCCCAATCGGCCACTAGGTCCAGTAAAGAGACCAGTTCTTTAAACTCTCTGCTCTTTACTAAAAGGTTCCTCTGACCCCAGGGGTCAGCCACAGCACCAGAGCAATGTAAGTTTGGATCTTACCCAAATACCACGCTGCCAGCCCATCCTTTAGTAACTAAAACTAAAGATTTATTGTAAAAAGAAAGAAACAAACTCTGAGAGAAATGTTAAAGGGTCAAAGCAAATCAGATACATACAAAGGATTGAAAGTCCAGATACATCAGGTTTCAAGAAGAATTGTGGAGTTTGCAGGTTTGTATAGTCCTTCTGGTGTACACCCAGTACCTGGATGGGTCTCAGTCCTTTGTTTACAGCTTCAGTTCAGTTGCAGATGAGCTGACCCAGAGGTAGGTTGGCAGCTGAAGCTGAATCCCGACTGAAAGACAAAATGGATTCCGCAGGCCTCTACCGTATATACCTTCTGGCCCTGGCCATGCTGCTTGTGGAATTTTACAGGAACTAAAATGGAGTCCAGAGTCACATGAGCCAGCCCTGGTGACAAATCAGGTGTATCCCTGGCTTCTCCCTGGGCCTCTTGCACCTGGGAATGTCTTAATGGACCATTAAGCAGGCTATTGTCCTGCCACCATCCTGTCTGAGGCGTTACCCAGACAGCCCAGTTTGAAATACTGATATATCAACCACATCCATAACTTCCATTACTCACATAACACGTGAACATAAACATCATCATCTGACTTAGCACATCACAGCCTTTCCAACAGCACCTGGCCTGGCATATCTTACATGAATTATTATGATTTTGACATACTGATGTCAAACAATATAATACCTGCCCCCACCCCCACTGATCCAGCCAGCGTGACACCCCCAATGCGACATTGGTGTAGACGGGAGTAATCAGAGCTGCTGAATACACCTCAAGGGCCCCCTTATCCAGACTGCGTGACAGCAGGTTCACACCCCTTTGGTCTCAGCGATTCACTCCCCCTCCAGCCGGGAGCTCAGCCCCCGCTGCGCCCCACTCTGCCCCTGGCCCCGCTCAGGGGGCGGAGAGTAGAGCTGCTGGGTCATGGCCCAAGGGGTCCAAGAGCATCCTGTGGAGACAGCGAGACCCCGACTCTGGCACGGGTGCAGTGGGCTTTGCGGTTCCAGCCAGGCCGGAATGGCCTGCGGCTGGGCTGTGACCAGCTGCTAGGACAGGAAAGGGGAAACCACACCCAGTAAAGCCCCATAGCTCCCAAACATGCCGTGCTAGCGGCCAGGAACTGGCTCACGTGCAGAGCTGGGGTTGGCGATCTTAGAGCAGCTGGGTCTGTCCAGGCCCTGTCCCCCCTCGACCTCTCCCCGGCCCCACCTTGGTTCATCAGTTTATAACCGATGCCCAAACACCCGGATGCGGCAGAGACGGCAGCAAAGGTTGGTGCCTGTTCTTGGGCTGCGCCGGGGTGAGAGCAAAGGCAGCGGCGGGGCAGCTGGAACCGGCCTGCTACCTAGGCATCCTCCGGCAGCGCCATAGACTGAACCCCCCTACCCAGCAAGGTTGAACCCAGCCCCCCTGATTTCCCCTTTGAAGAGTAGACACAGCCCCCCCACGGCATCACTTCACTTTCAAACCCTGTCATCTACAGTGACGTTGGGGAAATGGAAGCGAGAGCCGGCTTTCACCCTGGGCTGGGCCTCGCCGTGGTCAGACGTAGCAGCAGGGCAGTGGGCACCGTGCTGCGGGGTATGACGGCTACCAGACCACCAGTCCTTTTTGTATGGAACCCAGGAGTCCCTCTCCCGCTCCAATCCAGTACACCCACTTTCCTCCCAAAGCTGAGGACAGAACCCAGGAGTCCTGGCTCCCAGCCCCCATTAGAGGCTGAACTGAGGTTCTTCTGGGCTGTGTAACTCCAGCCCACGTTCCCTGATTTCCCCACTGGAGTCTTTCTAAGCCTGATCTTAGCATATGGAGCGGCTTCCATGTGAGGTGAGACTAGAAAGATTAGGGCCCTTCAGCTTCGGAAAGAGACGACGAAGGGGCAATGTGACAGAGGGCTGCAAAATCATGCAATGGTGTGCAGAAAGTGACTAGAGAACTGCTATTTCCCCTGTCCCACAGTAGCACAACTAGGGGTCACCCAATGAAATTAACAGGCAGCAGCTTTAGTACAAACAAGAGGCCATACTTTTTTCCTGTAATGCACAATTAACCTGTGGAACTCATTGTCAGGGGATGTGGTGACAGGCAAAAGTATAAGGGGGTTCAAAAACAAGCTAGATCAGTTCATGGAGAACGGGGCCATCAATGGCTATTAGCCAAGATGATCAGGGGTGCAACCCCCTACTCCAGGTGTCCCTAAACCTCTGACTGCCAAAAGCTGAGAGGGGAAGCCCAGGGTGGGTCTCTCCAAACTTGTTGTGTTCTGTGCACCGTGTTCTGGTTGTGACACTGTCAGAGACAGGACACTGGGATAGCTGCACCGTTCACCTGACCCGGTGCAGCCGCGCTTCTATTCTTAACTGGCTTCTTGACGGCACCACCCACGGGAATTCATTTTTTCCCTGTTGTTATAACTAAATAAATAAAATTCCAAAGAATTTGGTCTCCAGTTTGATTTATTCAGTGCAACACCGTAACGGGGAAGTGAATCCGTCCAGGAGCTGAGAACCCCTGGTGGGGAGAGCAGCTGACACAGGCTGCGGGGTGTATTTGAGGGTGATGTCGCCGTTGCGTGTGGTTGGGAATCAGGAGAGAAGCTTTTAACTCGGCAAAGACAGACTCAGAAGTGCAGCCTTTCATGACGACCTGCGCTGGATTTCCACCTGTGTGTTTGGGGGGAAGCAGGCGATTGTCAGGGAGCAGCTCCGCTCCTTGAGCTAGACGAGGACGTAACAGTCACACTCTCTTTAGGGCCCCTCCAAGGTGCCCCACAGCCTCCATCTCCCCATCCGTTCTGCTCCCCCCAGCCTGTCTGGTCCTGGATGGCCCCCCCTTCTCCTCCGCTGACACATATGCACAAGTCATTGCAGCCTGATCCAGAGCCCACCAGTGACACCCGGACTGGATCAGGCCGTGTTATCCCCACCGCTCAGCTAGCAAAGCAGCAGCTCAGTGCTGGTGGGAGCGGTGGGATCTCTAAGAAGGGTGGCTTCCGAGTGAGTTAAGGCACCATGATGGGACTCTGCCAAACGAGTGTCAATTCCCAACCCTGCCACAGCCTTGCTGAGTAGCTTTAGGCAAATCACAGCACAGCTCTGTGCCTCAGTTTCCCCATCTTTCAAATGTGGAGAAAAATCCTTTTTTGCCTGTTCAGATTGCAGGCTCTGTGGTGCCAGGGACTGTATCTCTCTAGGAGTCTTTTAGCAGCTGGCAGAAGAGGGGACCCCGATCGCAGCCAAGGTCTGTCCAGCATCCAGCACAAGAGGAGACCCTGTCTTGGGCAGGGGTCTATCCAGTGCCTGGCACAACAGGGGGATCCAGGCAGTGGTGGACCGATGGGGGGATGGGAGGGGCAATGGCCCACGGTTCGCTGGCCTCGGGGGGTGCCGGCCAGGCCCTTCACATGAGCCAACCCATAGGGAGCGAGGCTGCCGGGCTGGCTGGGAGAGGTGGAGCAAAACAGCAGGCTCTGCAAAGCACGCGCCTCCCTTCCCACCCAAACCAGGGTGCCGGCCCCGGGCGAGAGGCGCACACTGCTGTGCTGGTCTCCAGCCGGTGGCGCAGGCAGGGTGGGTCGGGGTCTGGCAGGGCAGAGACCAGAAGGCGAGGCTGAGTCTTGCTGCTGCTGCTGCTGAGAGCAGGCTTCGTGCGGGCAGTCGATGGGGGTACAAATGCAAGCACTGGGCACCAGAGCCCCATGGTGTGCCACTGGATCCAGGACTCAGCCAGTCCCTACCACACAGGTCCCCAAATTGTGGGGTGCATCCCTCGGGGGGCACGGCGGAATGTTCGGGGGTGGGGAGGGAGTGCCACTCTGCCCCACTCGGCTCCAGTTCCAGCCCTGCCCTCAGCCCCAGGCTCCCGACCTGGCCGCTCCATTCCTGGCCCCACCCTCAGCCCCAGCCTCAGCCTCTGGCCCTGACCGTGGCACCACTACTGACAATGCTCCAGGCCCCAGACCCGCCCCCAGCTGCAGCCCCGGCCTCAGCTCCTGGCTCTCGACCCTCAGGCAACAGCATCGGCCCCAGAGCCCCAGTGCTGCCTTACTCCCAGCTGCGGCCACAGCTCCGGTTCTGGCCCCGACCGCGGCCCTGGTCCCAACCAAGGGGGGCATGGACAGAGGTAAGGGGGGGCCAAGTAAAATGTTTGGAGACCACTGCTCTACCCTCAAGAGTTACAGACTGAACCACACACAGGCAGCGGATGGCAGCAGGTCTAGAGGACCAGGGAGAGGAAGACACTGGCCCAGGGGGACCCGGGAGGCCAGCACTGGGAACAGAACCCAGGTATCCTGATCTGCAGCCGATGCCTTTACCAAACAGACCCCACCCAGCGTCTCGCTTCTGCTCTATGGGGGGAACATCAAAGGGAAAAAAAAACCCAGAAGAAATGAAGAGAAGTTACCAAGTTTTACGGTATGGCGGTGTCAATACAGTGGGTCTCGGCTCCCGTACAATCTACTGTCTCGTCCCGGCACTGCTCAGAGGGCGAAGTGAAGCAGCCAGGGCAGCTCCGGTCATTGGGTTTGGTGTCGGTCGGGGGCACTGGGAGGAAGCAGAGCAAACGCGGTCAGCTTGTGGGGACAAGACCCGGCAGGCGTCTGGGCCGGTGGAGCAGCTGGGGGCTACCCGGCTCAGCCCTGGTGCCCCCTGCAGGGGGAACTGTAGCTCTGGGTGAAGCGGGGAGATTTGCATTAGGGAGCCTGGATCCTACCCCGGGTGGGAGTAGCTGGGTTCACACCTGGACTCCTCCCAGCCAGGGGCTGAGTGTGGTTCCATGGGGCACCCCCTGCAAGGCGGGAGGACCAGTCCTAGTATTTTAACGTGGGGGAGGTGCCAGGTAGCTGGAGGAGCGGGGGTGGAGGAGGAGAGGCGGAGATGGGGAGATGTACCTGTAACTGATGTTGTTCTGCAGGCCTCTCCCACACAGCAGGCAGAGCTCATGCTTATTGCCAGTCCCTTCCCAAAACTCACAGAGACGAAGCCAGCATTACAGGAGATCGATGTATCACAGCCCCTGATAATGGTTTTACATTGGCTGGATTTCGCACAGGTCTTGACAATGGTCTGGGTCTTTTCTCCCTCTGCACAGGAGAAGACAGAGATTTGTTCACCTTCCATGCCCACCCCTTCGCACCATGTTCCTCTACCCATGGGGAACCTGAGGCTCAGAGCGAGGGGCAAAGTGACTCATCCGAGGACGCACCGGCGTAAACAAAGTGATTTTGTCACCTAAATCCAGCATTTATATCCTCCAGCTCCTCACTCAGCTGCTGCCTATCCCTGGAGGCCCCGAATCTCCTGCCCATAAAGGCCTTTAGTTGACCAAATTTTCACAAGTGGTTATGGGCACGGCCACCGAAATCCCCACGCCGTGCATCCAGCCACCCCTTAGCCACAGCGGGATTCACAAACTGGGCGTCCCCTGCTGATACCAGATGCCTGGCTAGATCCTGGACAATCACCCAGCGCACCGAGCAGATCGGGCCCTGCACAAAGCACAGCCAGGCAGGAGTGGGTGGTGGGGTTGTCCTCGGTTTACTCAAGATCCCAGTGGGTTGGTTGGAGCAGTTTCAAAAGGAGACACTGAGAGAGACCCCCCCGGTGGCCAGGTGCCAGGCACAACTGATTTGGGATGAGTGGGGATTTGAACTTGGCTCCCTCACGGCCCAGCTGCTGGGGTCACAGGGTAGCCCCTCCTCCACCACCACCTTTTCCAAGGAAGGGCTGACCTGGGTCAGACGCCCGGCGAGGGGCTCCCGGCTGTGGATCCCAAGCAGCCGTGACTTAGGGCCAAACTCTGGGTGAGGGGCGGGGATTAGGCCACACCCCTCTCGTCCCTGTTTCCTATTGGCTACCTAAGGCAGCTGTCTGCTTGGCATGCTGGCTTTTTTGGTCCCCATCCTCAGGTGCCTCCCTCTCCCTATGCACCATAAGGGGAACCAGGGCCCCTGACCCAGGGGCTGGGCAGTGGACTCAGATGTCTGGTTCATCGCCTGGACTGAGTCTCAAGCACGGCTGCAGTGGACGCCTGCAGCCACCAGAGGCTTCATGTGCAGTCGCTGCCACTTTTAGGGTCCCACAAACCCTTCCCCAAGCTCCCTGTCCCAGCACCCGCTCTGCCCCCAGGAGCAGCCAAGTGGCTGCCCTAGGACGGCTTCTCTGTCTATGGGAGGCTTCAGTTTTCTCTCCTCTCCCCCTCCCCGGTGATTGAAATAAAAAATAGTTCCCTGATCTGAGCGACCACTTTGCAACCAAAAAAAGTACCAGAAACTTTCTTACAACAAGTGGGGAAGTTCATACATTTGGTTACAACCGTCTCACTTTTGGCGGTGTTCTTCCAAGCACATCTTCTTCTTCGCATGCTAAGGGTGTCTTCCTTTACTGACATGCCACTTCTAATAACGCCCTGGCTAGACTCTCGCCAAAATAGTATTTCAACTGCAGCCCTTGGGAATCTGCTGGGGCCGCCTAGGTCTTTTGTTTGAGAACCACTGCTTGCCCGGCTGAGCCTAACGCTCCCTTGGGCAGTGAGCCCATGGGGTCTGGCATAGAACCCAGGAGTCCTGGCTCCCCCATCCTGTTCTCTGACCCGTGCTGATTAGGATCCGTCTCACCTACCCAGCATGAGTTCCATAAGAAGGATGCCACAAGTATCTTGCCATGGGGCACAGGTAAGCATGGGGCCAGTACAGCTGTTTCCTTGTGCAGCGCAAACCTCACACTGCAGACAGGACCCTGGAGGAGGAGAGAGAACATGATGTGTCTAGATTTGTCCCTTCCTTGCCCCCTTCCATTCCCCTGAATTTAACTGACTCCAGCTGGGAATCAGGTAGAAATGTCTTTTATATTGTCTTGAGGTCATGTTACTGAAATCAGATCTGTTTCCTTTCAGACAAACCTGTGGGGAAACCCCCTTTCAGAAATGCCCTTCGTTTCTGGCCAGCTCTGAAATGCTCCCAGTCAGGACACATTTCTCCTGATTTAAAGAATAAATATTTCCTCCCATTTCCCGAACAGTTTCACTCATTGTCACAGGGACTTTGTGACTTCCAGCGCTTTCCTCCTCTGATGTTGTCATTTAGACGCTCCCAACTGGCCTCCATTATTCTGTTGCTGATGATCAGTTACGTTAACCATGTTGGAGAAGTCAGGAAATCAGCCCCTGTAGGAATATAGCCCGACTCACCCACTGCCAGGAGAGCAGCGAGGATGCAGACGGCAAGAGAAGTTTTCATGGTGATGGGGACGCAGTAAATCGGTGCTGGGGTCTCTGATGCAGCCAAATCTCCGGCCAGGGTATTTATCACAGACAGGCTGAAATGAGATCAGAGGAGGGATTGCACACGCATGAACCTGTTGACAGGGGTGGTGCAACCTCGGAGCCATTTGCCAGAGTGCTGGAGTAGCCCCTCTTTTGCTCAGAGTGCTCTGACGCCTTTGCGGCTGGGATGTTCGTGACACCCACACAGAGCAGTCGGAGACAAACCAGAAATGCTCCTGCTGGAAGGCTGCAGCGTAAGGTGACTTTGTTTCTGGGAATCGAGAATGATCAGCCACAAGAAGCACAAATAAGGAGACAAAGCAGGCTGCTCCCTATGGCAGCGAGAGACAGCGCAGCCCACCTTGTTCTAGGCTGGTTCTTTGCAGACTGCTGCTGGTCCCACAGATCCCTACAGAACCCCCAGAACTGACAGTGGCACCAGGAAACCCCACTCCCCCGACCCACCCACTCTTAAAGTGAGAGCTTGCCATTGCAAACAGTCCTCAACACACAACGTCCAGCTGCCTGCGAAGCGGCTCTCAACCACGCACTACTTTTAACAACGGAGGGATCCCAGGGCCCAGGCCAGGCCAAACCCATATCCCTTCTCCAGTGGGAAATACCTTCTGTGTCCCCCTCCCTGCAGATCTGGCCTGGGGCCTCTGAACCAACACTTCAGGTTCCCTGGGGGGGGATGAAGAATAGTACTGACCTCTCTGCCCTCGAGGTGGGGTTTTGCATCCCACACTACACAGCAGTGATATCTTCCCCACCCGCTCCAGGTCATTCACATTGACACAGACCAACAGACAGCCATAGACTGGAGGGAGAAATTCCTCCTCCCGCCCGGCGGCAGCAAACTCTGCCATCTCCTCCCCGCCCCCACACTACCGCTGTTCACTGTGCTTGGGCACATCCTACCCTTTGGGAGATGTCACAGCATTGCCAGTGCTCTGCAGCTAAGTTTCCCCCCATGTGGCTGGGAGCTCACCCAGCCACTGCTCTGCTCTGCCCTATGCTCCCTGGTCAGGGGGGGACAGAGCTGATTTCCTGGTCCTGGTCCAAGAGTTTACACGGGAATCAGAGAGTCACCTCTCCGGTGCAGCGGCGGGCGGCTCCCTCACACCTCGTCCCCTCAGTCCCACACGCTGGGAAGAGACCTGGAGCTCACTTGTGTTTCCTCTTTGATGTGACCCCGCTGCACCCATCAGCTACCACGTCTGCATGCTGGCTCCTGCCTTCATTAACATACATATGGTGGAGCAGTGGGGCTCGGAGCCAGGGACTCCTGGGTTCTATTCCCAGCTCTTGGAGGGAAATGGGATCCAGTGGTAAGAGCAGAGGGGCTGGAAGCCACGACTCGTGGGCTCTAGGAATGGCTCTGGGATGGGGCATATGGTCTAGTGGGTAAGAGTTGATTGCTGGGAGCTAGACTCTCATGTTCTAGCCCTGGCTCCAACAGGAGAGTGGGGTCTATGGGTTAGAGCACCAATAGCACAGAGGGGTTTTACTTACCAAATGCTCCTGAGAGTAAAGCTGACCTGACGTGAAGCAGGTGGATAATTCTGCAAAGTGCGAATGCCGTACCTATCTGTCACACCAGGGCTGTCGCTGTCTCTCTTTTTATAGAAGGGCTCAGGTACCTGCTGTGATGCAATATAGGACCTTCAATGGATCGCATGCTTCAACAGGTAGTCTGTAAGTTTCTATTTCCCTCACTGGCCCTGCCCAACTTTTGGGCATCTGAGCACACTGACACATTCTCCTCCCTTCCTTCCAGGAAATCGAATTAGAGGAATGAGTGAAACCAACTCCCCTGGGAAGCTTGGGGATGGCAATGTGGGGCAGCAGGGCACACAAGGGACAAGATGGCAGGACTCCTGGGTTCTGTTCCTGTTCTTGGGAGAAGCGGAATCCAGTGACTAGAGAAGTGGGGGTGGGAGCCCGGGTCCCTGGTTCTATAGAGTGGAAAGTGGGGCATAGTAAAAATAGGGTTGCGTGAGCCTTAGAAATCTGGGTTCCATAAGGTCATGGGGTCCCGTGGGTTAATACAGGAGGAAGGGGGCCTGCAGGTCCGGACTCCTGGGTTCCATAGAGAAGTGAGTTGGGTCTAGTAGATAAAACCAGTTGTCTAGACTCCTGGGCCCAGCTCTAGGAGGGCAGTGGGGTCTAGTGGTTAGAGCCAAGACTCCTGGATTCTACCACCAGATTTCAGGGGGAGCATGGTCTAGTGGGTTGGAGCAAGACTTAGAGCCAAGACACCTGGGTTCTCTTCCCAGCTCAACCAATCCTTCTGTGCCCTTGGGAAAGTCACAGGAACTCTCTCCTTTCCATGGCGTACATTATAACAATATTGCTGATCTCCACCAGATCTCTTATGAACCTTTGCAAAGTTCTTGGTACATTGAAGTGCTGGGCATGAGGGATAAAACTCAGAGGGTGTTTTTGGTCTTTTCCCTCCTTTGTTCCATTGATGAACGTTCAGCCCCATTTAAACGCAGCATGGGATTGAGGGACCAGGGCATGAAAAACAATCAGGGCCACAGGATGCAATCGAGATACAACCCAATGAGCAAACAAGGAGACTGATTCTATCATGCTGGCAAAATCATTCCAGGGTTTCGCATAACTTTAACAACAGCGGTAGCTGTTATTTGGGAGTAGTCTCCATCAGCCCCAACTCACACACTCTATCAGGAATGTTAGGCAAGAGTAGAGCTGGATTCCCGCACCCAACCCAGAAGAAACGTCAGATTTAATTTTAAAAAAGAAATTGAAAACCTCAAAAATCTGAAAATAAAAACATTTGTGGGAAATTGCAGGGGAAGGAGAATTTCAGCCACTAAATGAAAATAGTTCAGTTGAAAATAAAAAAGTGATGTTGATTGAAAAGCGCATAAAAGTGGATAATTTTGGGCTAGCAACTGCTACAAAGTGAACA
This sequence comes from Emydura macquarii macquarii, assembly GCF_026122565.2. Classification (NCBI taxonomy): domain Eukaryota; kingdom Metazoa; phylum Chordata; order Testudines; family Chelidae; genus Emydura; species Emydura macquarii. The sequence continues at coordinate 11,425 of NW_027130940.1, forward strand.
ATTTTGGGCCTAAAAGTGAATGATTTTCAGCCTAAACCCAAAAATGTTTTAAACCCAAGCTACCAAAACACAAACAGTGGTCAGCAAAACTCAGCTGAAAAATGGGGCTGAAAAATGAATACTTTTTGGCCATATACTGTTAAAACCAAACCTATTTTAAGGCCAAAAAAAAGTCAAAAAGTGGAAAATGTTTGAATTCACAAGTGCATCATGTTCAACCAAAATGACCCAGAAACAGAACAGTTGTCAGATGAAAACCGAACTAATCTGGTCAAAAAACAAGCAATTTTTTGCCCAAAACTGCCAAAATCTTTGGACTCAAACCTGGACAATTTTTAGTCGAAAATTTCAGAAAACATGACAATTTTCTGCCAAGAAATGCAAAGAATGTGACCCCAAACAGCTGAAAAATAAAAATTAGATCGGGGTGGGAGGGTTGACAAAATGGAAAATTTTGGAGGAAAGAAGGCCATTGCCATGAAAATGTTTAAGTTGAAAACACGATTTTCAAGGAAACATGGGAAATTTCCTCACAGCTACTCGTGGAAGTGCCAGGGGCTGTTGGCCTCTCACTGAAACACGTGTGTGGTGGTGGTGGGGGGGAAGGTGAGGAGTTGGTCGGCTCGCTCCCAATACCAAAAGAATGGGGAAGGGTCGAAGAGAAGTCAGGATCCTGAGTCTCACAGTCCCCAGGGCCAATGGGAGAGGCCAGCATTCCAGTCCTGCTCGATTGACAGGGCAGCAGGCCAATGGGGGAGTCAGGAGACCAGGGCCCGTCCTCCGTGTGAGCTGGTGCTGCCTGAGGCAGGGAAGCAAGTGATTGGCAGAGCAACTCCCGACCGAGCTGGGCTGGGGGCAGAGCACCCCCTCCAGGAGCCAGAGGGGCCGGAGCTGGGGCTGGAGCAGCCTGGAGCCAGGACCTGTCTGGGCCTGGATGAGACCAGCCTCCGCCGATGGGGAGCCAGGGCTGAGCACAGCAGAAGGCCCAGCGCAGGGAGACGTCACCAGACACGAGGACTGGATCAGGCCGTGTTATCCCCACCATTCAGCTAGCAAAGCAGCAGCTCCTGCCTGGTGGGAGCGGTGGGATCGCTAAGAAGAGTGGCTGACCCTAGTGAGTTAAGGCACCATGATGGGACTCTGCCAAACGAGTGTCAATTCCCAACCTTGCCACATCCTTGCTGTGTGGCTTTAGGCAAGTCACAGCACAGCTCTGTGCCTCAGTTTCCCAATCTTTCAAATGCGGAGAAAAATCCTTTTTTGCCTGTTCAGATTGCAGTCTCTGTGGCGGCAGAGGACTGTATCTCTAGGAGTCTTTTAACAGCTGGCAGAAGAGGGGACCCTGATCGCAGCCAAGGTCTGTCCAGGGATCCAGGCAGTGGTAGACCGACGGGGGATGGGAGGAGCCATGGCCCATGGGCGCTGGCCTGGGGGCGCCGGCCAGGCCCTTCATGTGAGCGAACCTGGAGGGAGCGGGGCTGCCGGGCTGGCTGGGAGAGGTGGAGCAAAGCAGCAGGCTCTGCAAAGCACACGCCTCCCTTCCCACCCACACCAAAGTGCCGGCCCCGGGCGAGAGGCGCGCACTCCTGTGCTGGTCTCCGCTGGCGGCGCACAGGGTGGGTCGGGCTCTGGCAGGGCAGAGACCTGGAGGCGAGGCCGAGTCTTGCTGCTGCTGCTGCTGAGAGCAGGCTTCGTGTGGGGGCTTGATGGGGGGTGCAAATGGAAGCACTGGGCGCCAGAGCCCCACGGTATGCCACTAGATCCAGGACTCAGCCAGTCCCTACCACACAGGTCCCCAAACTGTGGGGTGCACCCTCGGGGGCACGGCGGAATGTTTGGGGGTGGGGAGGAGTGCCACTCTGCCCCCCTCGGCCCCACTCGGCTCCAGCTCCAGCCCTGCTCTCAGCCTCGGTTCCTTTTCTGCTTCCACCTCCCACCGCTCCCGGCCCCAGACTTGCCCCTGACCTCAGCCCCTGGCTCCCGACAGGGCCACGCCTCCGTTCCTGGCCCCGCCCTCGGTCCCAGCCTCACCCTCTGGCCCTGACCGTGGCCCGGCTGCTGTACCGCTTCTGACAATGCTCCAGGCCCCAGACCCGCCCCCAGCTGCAGCCCCGGCCTCAGCTCCGGCTCTCGACCCTAGGGCAACAGCATCGGCCCCAGACCCCCAATGCTGCCTTATTCCCAGCTGCAGCCCCAACCACAGCTGCCATCCTGGCCCCGACCGTGGCCCTGGTCCCGACCAAAGGGGGCATGGACATAGGTAAGGGGGGCCAAGTAAAAAGTTTAGGGACCACTGCTCTACCCTCAAGAGTTACAGACTGAACCACACACAGGCAGCGGATGGCAGCAGGTCTAGAGGCCCAGGGAGAGGAAGACACTGGCCCAGGGTGACCCAGGAGGTCAGCGCTGGGAACAGAACCCAGGTGTCCTGATCTGCAGCCGATGCCTTTACCACACAGACCCCACCCAGCATCTCGCTTCTGCTCTATGGGGGGAACATCAAAGGAAAAATAACCCCAGAAGAAATGAAGAGAAGTTACCGGATTGTACGGTCATGGTGGCGTCGATACAGTGGGTCTCGGCTCCCATACAATCTACGGTCTCCTCCCGGCACTGCCCAGAGGGCATAGTGTAGCAGCCAGGGCAGTTTCGTCCATTGGTTTTGGTGTCAGCCGGGGGCACTGGGAGGAAGCAGAGCAAACGAGGTCAGCTCCGGGGGACGAGCCCCGGCAGGCATCGGTGCCGGGAGAGCAGCTGGGGGCTGCACAGCTCTGCCCTGGTGCACCCTGCAGGGGGAGCTGTAGCTCCGGGGCAGCGGGGAGGTTTGCAGCAGGGAGCCTGGATCCTGCTCCAGGTGGGGGCAGCTGGGTTCACACCTGGGGGCTCCAGAGCCCCGCCCACTAGACTCCTCCCAGCCAGGGGCTGAGTGTGGTTCCATGGGGTGCCCCCTGCAGGGCGGGAGGACCAGTCCAAGGATGTTAACGTGGGGGAGGTGCCAGGCAGCTGGAGGTGCGGGGGTGGGGGGAGGAGAGGCGGAGATGGGGAGATGTACCTGTAACCGTGGTTGTTTTGCAGGCCTCTCCCACGCAGCAGGCAGAGCTCATCTTCATTGTCATTCCCTTCCCAAAATTCACAGAGATGGGGCCGATTTTACATTCGCTGGATGTCGCACAGGCCTTGACAGTGGTCTGGGTCTTCACTCCCGCTGCACAGGAGGAGAAGACAGAGACTTATTCCCCTTCCTCCCACACCCCTTTGGCACCATGTTCAAAACGACGCGCTGTGCCATTATCCTCCCTCTACCCATGTGGAAACTGAGGCACGGAGGGGGGGGAAGTGACTCATCCGAGGTCCCACAAGCGTAAACAAAGTGATTTTGTCACCTAAATCCATCATTTATATCCTCCAGCTCCTCACTCAGCTGCTGCCTCCCCCTGGAGGACCCGAATCTCCTGCCCATAAAGGTCTTTAGTTGACCAAATTTTCACCAGTGGGTTTGGGCAGGGCCACCAAAATCCCCACGCCGTGCGTCCAGCCACCCTTAGCCACGGCAGGATTCACAAACCTGGTGTCTCCTGCCGATATCACCTGCCTGGCTAGATCCTGGACAATCACCCAGCGAACCAAGCAGATCAGGCCGGGCACAAAGCACAGCCAGGGCTGGAGTGGGTGGTGGGGTTACCTCTGTTTACCCAAGATCCCAGGGGTTGGTTGCTTCCCATGGACGGGGGAGAATCAGGTTCCAGGGAATGTTCAACTATTTCATACAACGTGGAGAGACTGAGAGAGACCCACTGGGGGCCGGGGGCCAGGCACAACCATAGGAGGGGAGAAGTTGGGGCGGAAGTCCCCACCCCGATTCGGGACGAGTGGGGATTTGAACTTGGCTCCCCCATGGCCCAGCTGTGTGCCCAGCTGCTGGAGTCTCAAGGCAGCCCCTCCTCCACCACCACCTATTCCAAGGCAGGGCTGACCCAGGTCAGACGCCCGGCGAGGGGTTCCCGGCTGTGGACCCCAAGCAGAGCTGGGTGCCTCTGTGCAGCCGTGACTTAGGCCAAACTCCGGGTTAGAGGCGGGGTTTAGGCCACACCCCTCTCGTCCCTGTTTCCTATTGGCTACCCAAGGCTGCTGTCTGCTCGGCATGCTGGCTTTTGTGGCCCCCTTCCTCAGGCGCCTCCCTCTCCCCATGCACCGTACAGGGAGCCCGGGCCCCTGACCCAGGGGCTGGGCAGTCGACTCAGCTGTCCGGCTCATCACCTGGACTGAGTCTCAAGCACGGCTGCGGTGGATACGTGCAGCCACCAGAGGCTTCATGTGCAGTCGCTGCCACTTTTAGGGTCCCACAAACCCTTCCCCAAGCTCCCTGTCACGGCACCCGCTCTGCCCCCCGGAGCAGCCAGGTGGGTGCACTAGGGCGGTTTTTCTGTCTACAGGAGGCTCGAGTTCTCTCCTCTCCCCTCCACGGTGACTGAAATAAAAAACGGTTCCCTGATCAGAGCGACCACTTTGCAACCAAAAAAAGTACCAGAAACTTTCTTACAAGAAAGTGGGGAAGTTCATACATTTGGTTACAACCGTCTCACTTTTGGCGGTGTTCTTCCAAGCACGTCTTCTTGGCATGCGAAGGGTGTCTTCCTTTACTGACATGGCACTTCTAATAACGCCCTGGCTAGACTCTCACCAAAATAGTATTTGAACTGCCAAAACTGCAGCCCCTGGGAATCTGCTGGGGCCGCCTAGGTCTTTCGTTTGAGAACCACTGCTTGCCCGGCTGAGCCTAAGGCTCCCTTGGGCAGTGAGCCCACGGGGTCTGGCATTGAACCCAGGAGTCCTGGCTCCCCCTTCCTGTTCTTGGACCCGTGCTGATTAGGATCCACCTCACTTACCCAGCATGATTTCCATAAGAACGATGACACAAGTGTCTTGCCCGGGGACACAGGTCTGCATGCTGCTTGTGCAGCTGTTTCCTTGTGCAAAGCAAACCTCACACTGCAGACAGGACCCTGGAGGAGGAGAGAGAACATGATGTGTCTAGATTTGTCCCTTCCTTGCCCCCTTCCATTCCCCTGAATTTAACTGACTCCAGCTGGGAATCAGCTAGAAATGTTTTTTATGTTGTCTTGAGGTCGTGCTACTGAAATCAGATCTGTTTCCTTTCAGACAAAGCTGTGTGGAAACCCCCTTTCAGAAATCTCCTTGGTTTCTGGCCAGCTCTGAAATGCACCCAGTCAGGACACGTTTCTCCGGATTTAAAGAATAAATATTTCCTCCCATTTCCCGAACAGTTTCTCTCATTGTCACAGGGACTTTGTGACTTCCAGCGCTTTCCTCCTCTGATGTTGTCATTTAGACACTCCCAACTGGCCTCCATTATTCTGTTGCTGATGATCAGTTATGTTAATTATGTTGGAGAAGTCAGGAAATCAGCCCCTGTAGGAACAGAGCCCGACTCACCCACTGCCAGGAGAGCAGCGAGGATGCAGACGGCAAGAGAAGCCTTCATGGTGATCGGGAAGCAGTAAATCGGTGCTGAGGTCTCTGATGCAGCCAAATCTCCAGCCAGGGTATTTGTCACAGACAGGCTGAAATGAGATCAGAAGAGGCATTGCACACGCATGATCCAGTCGACAGGGATGGGTGGAACCTCGGAGCTGTTTACCAGACTGCTGGAGTAGCCGCTCTTTTGCTCAGAGTGCTCTGACGCCTTTGCGGCTGGGATGTTTGTGGCACCCTCCAGAGCAGTGGGAGAAAAACCTGAAATGCTCCTGCTGCAAGGCTGCAGCGTAAGGTGACTTTGTTTCTGGGAATCAAGAATGATCACCCACAAGAAGCACAGATAAGGAGACAAAGGAGGCTGCTCCCTATGGCAGCAAGAGACAGCGCAGCTCACCTTGTTCTAGGCTGGTTCTTTGCAAACTGCCCCTGGTCCCAAGCTTCCCTGCAGATCCCCAAAGACTGACAGCAGGACCAGGACACCGCACGCCCCTGACCCACCCACTCCTATAGTGATAGCTTGCCATTGCAAACAGTCCTCAACACACAACATCCATTAATATTCATATGGTGGAGTAGGGGGGCTGGGAGTCAGAAGTCCTGGGATTTCTTCCCAGCTGTCAGAGGGGAGGGGAGTCTAGTGGTTAGAGCAGGGGGGTGCTGGGAGCTTGGACTCCTGCTTATCTACCCTACTATGGGAGGAAAGTAGAGTCCAGTGGGTTAAACCAGAGTGGTTGGGAGACAGGAAATCCAGGTTCTATCCCTTGCTTCAGAAGAAGAGTGGGGTCTAGTGGTTAGAGTGGGGGAGGGATGGCACCCTTGACTGCCAGGTTCTGTCTCTGGCTCCAGAAGGGGAGTGATATCTAGTGCTTAGAGCACCAACTGATCAGGGGGTCTCACTTACCGAATGCTCCTTAGAGTAAAGATTGCCTGGAGTGAAGCGCGTAGCTAAAGCTGTACCTGTCTCTTGCTCTTTCCTGTCACATCCAGGGCTGCCTTTGTCTCTCCTTCTTTTTATAGATGGGGCTCAGGTTCCTGCTGTGATGCAATGTAGAAACTTAAACAGATTTTCACACTTCACTAACTAGAGTCCATAAGTTTGTATTCCCCTCGCTGGCCCTGCCCCACTTTGAACAACTGTACGCACGGTCTCGTTCTCCTCCCTGCCTTCCAGGAAGTGAAATTAGAATAATGAGTGACACCAGCTCCCCGTGGAAGGCTGGGGGTGTCAGGGTGGGCCTGCGGGTCACAGACGGGACAAGGCAGCAGGACTCCTGGGTTCGGCTCATGTCCTTGGGAGAAGCAGGATCTAGTGGTTAGAGAAGTGGGGGTGGGAGCCCGGGCGCCTGGGTTCTATAGAGTGGAAAGTGGGGCACAGTAGAGCAGGGTTGGGTGGGCCTTGGAAATCTGGGTTCCGTAAGGACATGGGGTCTAGTGGGTTAATGCAGGAGGAAGAGGCCCTGCAGGTCAGCACTCCTGGGTTCCATAGAGAAGTGGTGGGGGAGGGTTGAGTAGTTAAAACGGGCTTTCAGGACTCCTGGGTTCTCTCCCCAGCTCCACCAATTCCTCTGTGCCCTTTGCAAAGTCACAGGACCTCTCTCCTTCCCGTGGCATACATTATAACAATATTGGCCATCTCCACCAGATCTCTTATGAAGCTTTGCAAACCTCTGGGTATATTGACGTGCTGGGCATGAGGGATAAAGCTCGGAGGGTGTTTTTGGTCATTTCTCTCCTTCGTTCCATTGACACACACGTTCATCCCCATTTAAACACAGGACGGAACAGAGGGATGAGGGCACAATGAAGAACC
>NW_027130941.1:0-1909 GCF_026122565.2 Emydura macquarii macquarii
GTCAGGCCCATCATCCAATGGGATTCTGCAGCCCAGCTAAATGGGAAAAACAACGCAAGGATTTTCCACAGAGGTTAACGCTGAATGGCTCCTGGTTGCCATAGACAGAGCCCAGCTGATCTGCGCCTCACAGTACTCAACTGCACCGACTTATGTGAAACTCAGGTGCAGGGTGTGAGTGCTTTTAAACAGCTGCAACAGGCATCCCACCCAGAGGTGCCTGCGTGAAGAAGGCAGTGTGACCTAGTGGACAGAGCGGTGGTCAAGTCAATGGCTTCTACTCCCAGCTGAGCTACTGGCCTGTGGCGTAACAGGCAATCCACTTCACCTCCCTGTGACTCGGTTTCCTTATTATCTATCTCTTTTCTAACGATTCCCAGCATTCGGTTTGCTTTTTTGTCTCTTGCTATCGCAGAGCAGGTGCTTTCTGGGAATTTTATACAGTGGCTCCAAGATCTCTTGCCTGAGTGGTAACAGCTAATTTAGACCTCATCATTTTATATGCAGGATCGGAATTATATTTTCCAAAGTGCATCACTTTGCATGTATCAACATTCAAGTTCATCTCTCATTTTGTTGCCCAGTCACCCAGTTTTGTGAGATCCCTTTGTAACTCTTTGCAGTCTGCTTTGGACTTAACTATCTTGATTAATTTTTTGTCATGTTTTGTATCATCTTTTTTCCATTCCATGAATATGTTGAACTATACTGGTCCCAGTGCAGACAGCAGTGGGGACACCACAATTTACCGATCTCCATTCTCAAAACTGACCGTGTATTCCTACCCTTGGTTTGCCTACTTTTAACTAGTTACTGGTCCAGGAGAGGACCTTCCCTCTTATCCCATGACAGATTACTTTGCTTAAGAGCCTTTGGTGAAGGACCTTGTCAATGGCTGTGAACCAATCTAACTGCACTGTATCACTGGATCACCTTTGTCCACACGCTTGTTTACCCCCACAAAGAATTCTGATAGATTAGTGAGGCATGATTTCCCCTTTTTACAAAAGCCATGTTGACTCTTCCGAAGAAATTATGTTCATCTACGAGTATAAAAATTCTGTTCTTTCCTATAGTTTCAACCAATTTGTCTTGTAATGAAGTTGGGTTTACGGATCTGTAATGAAGCCTTTCTTAAATACTGGTGACCTCCCAGTCATCTGGTACAGAAGCTGATTTAAATGATAAATTCCATACCAGGGTTAGTAGTTCTGCATTTCCACTTCAGAAATCTTGGGTGAATCCCATCTGGTCCTGGTGACTTATTACTGTTCAATGTATCAATCTCCTGATAGCATGTGCTATATAAGCGCTAGTTTCTATTATTAAGCCTTGGCTAAGGAACACCTGTATAGCCAATTACTGTGTCCCATTCCACTGCTGACCCGTCCAGCTGGGGCACAGCTATGGTGCTGATAAATGCACCAGATACCAGATTGAAGTGCCTATTTTAACCTGTTGGTAGCCAGGGATGCTATTCTGCTTTGTGCGCTTCACAACAACAGGCACACTCATGGCCCTAGCAAGGGCTTAAAAATAATAATAAATTCTGCTCTAAACCCAGAACACAGAACAATCGAGTGAGTTTGAGCACTTAATATTTTAATTAAACTCTACATAATTAACATTGGGAATTCCGGCCAACAGGTGCTGTTGCTTAGGAGATTAGGAGAACTCAACAAAGGGACTGGACGTTTTTACACAGCTGTGTGGAACAGAAGCAGAAACGTTAGATGAGTTTTTACCTCTTAGAGTTCCTGATCACGACAGTGGGTTGGGGGTTCTTTGTGTAGAGTGGTCAATGGGGTCAGAGGCTGCCTGAATGGCTTCCCTTAAGGCTCCCGCTTTAATCCGGTCTCGGGAAATGACTCCATTACAAGCGCGTGGGTGGAGGCGCAGGGGAAGGGTG
>NW_027130942.1:0-1906 GCF_026122565.2 Emydura macquarii macquarii
GATGGCCTTGCGCAGGTATCAATTACTCACGAAAGTGCTCATAGCACAACCAGCGTGGTCCTTGAGTAAGTCATGGTTACCCAAGTAAGCATGGCGGGCTCGGGCCTACACACCTATCAGTGACTGAACTTGGAGCAGAGTGTGGCCCGTGAAGCCAGCAGCACTCAGCGCCTCTCAGGGATGGGTGCACAAAGCTTGCATTGGTTCTAGGCACCAACGCCGCGGATTTAGCGTAAGGCGGAGCTCTGCACTTCTGCCATTCAATAGAATGAAAACTGTGTGATTCTTGCAAGACTTTTGTAGCCAGGTGGTCAAGTTCCCATGGAGCCTGAGTTCTCAGACTTGGAAAACAGAGTGTTCTCTGTCTGTTTGTTATACTTATGAAACAAACAGCAGGATCTTGTTCAGGGGGACAAGGCAACACGCGTTGTGTAGAATACAGAAATTCTCTACAACAAAAGCAGTTTCATCTATTTCTAAAATACATTTCTTCTAATACATTCACACACACACACACACACACACACACAAAGTTCTACAAAGATGGAGTATAGTTACCAGCCTCAGTTGCTCGTGTTAGTCCACTGGCCAGGTGGCTAAGACACGAGGAGGGGAGCAGGGGGTCTTCTGGTGTACACCGATGCTCCTGGAGGGTGATTGTAGAACCAAACCCAAAGTCCTCATCTTTCTGTCCCCTTTTTATAGGGGGGAATTCTTATGCCACTCTGTGGGTTTTGCTTCATCATGCTGCATCTGCATCCTGGTGTGATTAATAATCACCCATATTTTGCAAGCATGACTATTGTTGTTATTTATCACAGTCCATCTTGATTTCATCCTTCGAGGTGGATCTCAGGGTCATCAGGGTGGGCAGTCTTTGGCCGTCTGGGTCGTAAAAGTTGTTATCTTCACTCCCTTAAACATTCAAGGCCGGCACCTTTCTCTATTACTCTGTAGTTTCACGTACGCATATCATTGACTCATCCATTCACACACTAATTTCTTAACATTCAACTAAAACTTGAGGCTGAAAGACTCAGATATCCTTCAGAAACAAGAACTTTTTTATCTTATCTAAAACATTTTCTACTATAAGAAGGGTAATTTCATTTCACAATGGGTTTCTTTATGTCAGGACATATGCTGATGTTCATTTTACAACCAACTTTAGAACACATGTACTCAGCGACAATTTCACAACCAGGATCTTTGGTAACTTTACAAATAGAAAACCAATGACCAGATGGTGGGTTCAAAAACAAAGTTCTCAATAGCTCACAGATTCCTGTTTCACAAACTGGAAGGCCAGGCTAGATTGCAGGGCCTCAGAAAAACTGCTGTGGTGGTTTGTCTGATACCAAAAAGGATCTGGCATTTCAATGCCCTTAATAACAGAATCAAATATAACAAAATCAAGTTTTGGGCCTACATTTTAAAGTCTTCAAATCCAGCCTGGCTGCCTTTCTGGAAGATGCTTTCCTCAAACACAAGTTATTGAGCTCAGGAAAGGGGTAACCAGGTGAAATTATCCAGCTTGTGCTAGGCAAGAGGTCAGGCTAGATGATCTAATGGGTCTTTCTGACCATCAAACGTATTCATCTAGGAGCAAAGCAGGCACAATTAAAATCTTAGGCCACCATTTCCAAAAATGGTTTCTGGCTGTGGGACTAATTTCCCGAGTTGCTGACCATACAGAAGCCAATGGAAGCTGCAGCCTCTCAGAACTTCCTAAAATAATTCAAGCCCGATGGTCAAAATTTTGCAGTGCGTACACGCATTTTCAGTGCCTTTATTTTTTGGTGCCCTCTTTGTGAGAACTGAGGCCTGTGGTTTCAGATTTGCAGAGCTTCCGGGGATTTCAGTAGGAGTTGTGCGAACTCAGCAATTTATGGAGGCATCCAGAGTT
>NW_027130943.1:0-1935 GCF_026122565.2 Emydura macquarii macquarii
CTTCCAACTATAATATTCTATGAAATAGAGCACAGTCCATCCAGTAATGTATATACTTGGTGGTTCAAAAGGACTAATTTCCCAAAGCTGAAGGATTCCGCTGGTAAAGAATAGGAATATCATTAATGCCAGTCCACATGGTTTTATGGAAAATAGGTCGTCACGCAAACCTGACTTCATTCTTTGGGAATACAAGTTTGGTTGATAAAGGTAGGTGCGTAGATGTAATATATTTAAACCTTTGTAAGGTGTTTGACTTAGTACCAAATTACATTCTGATTTTAAAAATTGTACATATCAATAGAGCACATGTTAAATGGATTAAGAGCTGATAGATCTCAAAAAGTAATCAATGGGGAAACATCGCTGGATGGGGATATTTATAGGGAGATTCCACAGGGAGTGGTACTAGGCCTGATGCTATTCAACATTTTCATCAGTGATCTGGAAGTAAATATAAAATCACTGCTGATAACAATTTGTGGATGACACAGAGTGGTGGAGTAGTAAATAATGATGAGAGGGCAGTCATACAGAATGATTATGATTTCTTGGTAAAACGGGGCCCATTGGAACAAATATATATTTAATATGGCCAAATACTTCTAGATCCAGAAAGAAGGAAGGCAGGCCATGCTTACAGAATGGGGGCACTGTATACTGGGAGCAGGATGTTGAAAAATGGGAGAGGGTGCAGAACATGGTTTACAATGAAAAGATTTAAAGAGCTCAATCTGTTTAGTTTACCAAGAAGAAGATTGAGAGGTGATGTGATTATTATGTATAAGTATTTTCACGGGGAGAGAATATCAGGTACTAAAGAGCTGTTTAATCCAGAGGATAAAGCCTTAAGAAGTTGGCTGGAAGTTGAAGCCATAGCAATTCAAATTAGAAATAAGGCACAAATTTTTAAGAGGGAGGGTGGAACAAACTAACAAAGTAAGTGAGGGATTCTCCATCTGTTGATATCTTCAAATCAAGACTGGATGCTTTTCTGAAAGATGTGCTTTAGCCAAAGACAGGCTCGATTATAAAGGTAACTGGATGAAAGATAATGGCCAGCGATATACAAAAGATCTGATTGGCCTTAAATTCTATGGAACTATGTACAGTCAAGGTAAAATAGTTCTTATTACAGTCCGTGTGTGGGCACATGAATACTCCAGTGGGACAAATTAAGAGCTCACTGCAAGATGCTCTCACATCTTTCAATCTCTTCAGTTTGTAAATTGGATCTTAGTCTCTGATCTCTTATTGAACTATGCCACTGAATCATCTCTGAAGAGGCCTCATCTACTTATTGAGTGGCCACATGAGAATGAGAGCAAGAAAAATAGGAGGATGTATCAAGGTATTAGTGAAAATACTGCAGTTATGACAACGAAAAGTGGTCATATAGTAGTATCATAGAAAGCGAGTAGCAGAATGGCCCAATGGCTCTTCCCTAGAATTCTGATAGTGGCCCATTTGAGCCATGCAGATAGAGCAATAAAACAGGTATCTGGCTCTAGTAGTGGGGTTAAGGCCTAACTCTGCCCTCAAGAGGCAGTGATCTGAGATACAAGTATGGCATGGAGAACACAAAGTGAGATTTCAGTGAAATGTGGGAACCATTTTAAAATTCTATTGAGAAAAGAGGGTATGTACAAAAGTGCGGTGGGCCACAATGTACACCACATGTACTTGTACATCGGTGGTTGAGTTAGAAAACAAGATTTACAGGGAATCTACTTTTATTCTCCCATTTATCTAGCATCTGCTCTTGGGCTAAGGTTTGAACAAGAAAAATGGTTCAATGTATTTATTTTAAAAAAATTTCAAATAAAAATACTTAGCATTTTTGTGATGCCTTTATATATTAACTGATTAGTCCCCCTTCCAGACAGTCATATACTATTATCCCCAATTTACAGAAGGGCAACTGAAGCCAAAAGA